>NC_135974.1:37037212-37337212 GCF_053455715.1 Rhinoraja longicauda
AGAAACGTGGACTGTTTTAGGTGGAGTGTCCGTGACCTACTGACAACGACAGCCACACATATATTGCCAGGACTCAACCTCCCTCTATAGCTCAGACCCGTGAGTTGTTGTTGTTCGTCCTTCGGGTTGGAAGATGACCATGACTTCACTTTCAGTTGGAGGATTGGTGACTGTGGGTCCTGAAGTGACTGGTGAGGCTAATCCGGGCCGGAAGGCATGCCCACACGTAGGACACAAGTGGATGGGTGTTGCAGTGGAAGTGGAGGTAGCCCGGGCCTTGCGCACAGTGCGTTTCCTCTGGGCCTCTGCAGTGCGTCTGTTCTCTGATGCACGGGCTCCTGTGGTAAGCTTGCTACGCCAGGTTAGACGGTCCAGAGCAAGAGACTCCCAAGTGCTGAGGTTGATGTCCAAGTCTTTGAGGGACACTTTGAGGTAGTCCCCCTAGAGCTCAGACCCTTGAGCAGGCTGGGACTCTGTTCCTTGGAGCGCAGGAGGATGAGGGTGATCGTATAGAGGTGTATAAAATCATGAGAGGAATAGATCGGGTAGATGCCCAGTCTCTTGCCCAGAGTAGGGGAATCGAGAACCAGAGGACATAGGTTTAAGGTGAAGGGGAAAAGATTTAATAGGAATATGAGGGGTACATTTTTCACACAAAGGGTGGTGGTGTATGGAACGGAGCTGCTGGAGGAGGTAGTTGAGGCTGGGGACTATCCCCACGTTTAAGAAACAGTTGGACAGGTACATGGATAGGACAGGTTTGGAGGGATATGGGGCCAAATGCAGGCATGTGGGACTGGTGTAGCTGGGACACGTTGGCCAGTGTGGGCCGAAGAGCCAGTATCAATCTATGACTATGTACAATTTTGAAAAGCAGGGTCTCTTTCCCAGGAATGGAAATGATAAATACCTGAGGAACAGCCATTGCAAGAAGCCAAACATGGTACATGTGATGAAGTAGTTGACTTAAATGAATCCACTTCCCATTAAAGATGTGACTAAATGATCGTGATCCAACATCTAACCAATAGATCGGAATAAAAGCGATCTTGGAGAGAGCTGTTGCAGAGTACTTTGTTAATTAACTGTGTGACGGTTCACTGCTAACTACCTGCGCTCGTGATGATAGAGAAGCTATTCACACGGAATTCTTTCTTGTGGAAACTTAATTACGTGTCAGTCTTTGTCCTGAACTGTTGCAGCGAATCAAGTTTTAAAATTGGAATGAGCAATCAAAATGGTTGACAATTAGTCACTTCAAATTACTTTGCACCCAATCTTTTTCTTGGTGTGTTGTTTCTCACCGAAGAAGAATAATGATTTCCTTTCACAAAGTTGTCAGAGTGATGAGTCACAGGAAACAATCAGCCAGGTGTGAGACAGACGCTCGCAAAGCATCGAACACAACATACCAGCCACCAAGAACTAGTCAAGAGCTGGCATCCACACAGACCAGGGCTCCACAATGTTCACCATACGAGGAGAGGAGAGGAGAGGGGAGGGGAGGGGAGGGGAGGGGAGGGGAGGGGGAGGGGAGGAGAGGGGAGGAGAGGAGAGGAGAGGAGAGGAGAGGAGAGGAGAGGAGAGGAGAGGAGAGGAGAGGAGAGGAGAGGAGAGGAGAGGAGAGGAGAGGAGAGGAGAGGAGAGGAGAGGAGAGGAGAGGAGAGGAGAGGAGAGGAGAGGAGAGGAGAGGAGAGGAGAGGAGAGGAGAGGAGAGGAGAGGAGAGGAGAGGAGAGGAGAGGAGAGGAGAGGAGAGGAGAGGAGAGGAGAGGAGAGGAGAGGAGAGGAGAGGAGAGGAGAGGAGAGGAGAGGAGAGGAGAGGAGAGGAGAGGAGAAGCTTCAGTGGGAATAAACAAACTTTGTACGTTCTCCCCGTGATTGCGTGGGTTTTCTCCGGGTGCTCCGGTTTCCTCCCAGACTCCAAAGATGTGCGGGTCTGTAGGTTAATTGGCTCTGGTATCAATGTAAATTGTCCCTCGTGTGTGTAGGATAGTGTTAATGTACGGGGATCGCTGGTCGGTGCGGACTCAGTGGGCCGAAGGGCCTGTTTCCATGCTGTATCACTAAACTAAACCAAACATTTGCTGGCACTTTGCTCAACAGTGAAGGTGACAAAAGGCATATTCAGTCAACCCATGATCAGAAACATTGACGTGTCTTTCTCACGAGTCCTGTTTCAGATGTACTGCGTATAACCATCGGCAAGACTGCCCCAAACAAAACCAAACCCGAGTCACACAGCTGCCGTTTGGAGCCACGCCGGTACAACCTCTCACTGGCTGGAAGATGCTTCATTTTCCCACTTCTGCACATTCCCTCGTCACCAAGTCACATTACCTTATTCCAAATGAAATGCAGTTGCTGTGTGAGTCCAGGCGCGGTGGAAACACAGACTGTACACTGCGGACGGGAGAAGGTTCTCTCCGTGATGCTGCCTGGCCCACTGAGTCACTCCAGCGTTTTGTGCCAAACTGCACCCTGCAGAGTTCTGTCGAAAAGGAGTCCTTACTTTGGAGTAACTTGTGAACCACCACTCTCTCAGTCATTGATCGAAATAAACAACTGGGACTGACTTTGCAACGTGGCAAAGTCTGCAATTATTTCTAGTGCTGCTGCATAACGCATCATCCATCTAGGTTTTACCTCGTTGATCAGTCATAGAGTCACACAGCGTGGAAACAGGCCCTTCAGCCCAACCTGTCCATGCCAAGCAAGTGTAGACTCAATGAGCCAAACGGTCTCATTCTGCTGCTATGACTTGTGAACTGATATTTGATACTCTATTTGAAAAAGTCATAAGGTCATAAGGGATAGGAGTAGTATTAGGCCATTCGGCCCATCAAGTCTACTCTGCCATTCAATCATGGCTGATCTATCTCTCCCTCCCAACCCCATTCTCCTGCCTTCTCCCCATAACCTCTGACACCCCAGTACTAATCAAGAATCTACCTATCTCTGCCTTCGAGATATCCACTGACTTGGCCTCCACAGCTTTCTGTAACATCCAGGTTTAAAATCCATTCAAGTGATACTTTTCTTTTGCTGCATTCCAGGAGAGTTGAATAGATCATTCCTGTTACATACCTGCTGCAGAGTATGCCTTTGTGATCACACCCGTCTCCAACACGATGTCAAAAATCAATAAAAATCCATCATCATTCTTTTCTCTCCGACAAAGAATATTACATTTACACAAAGGCCTGGTCTATGATAATGTAAAGATTTATACTTAACCATCTTTCTATGATTCTACAGTCAAGAATGATATTGTAAAGTGACGCGTGTAGTTTTAGTTTGGAGCTTTAGCGGCTGCTTTTCGGAAACGCAGCCAGCTATTTGCAAATGCAATATAATTAAAGCACATCACTCTGTTATCAGCTGAGAGTCTTTGTCTACCACTCACCTCAAACATTTACTTTCTGTGGACAGGAATTAAATTGAAATCTGGACGTTACCACATCAGGAGACACAAGAGACTGCAATCTGGAATCTTGAGCCAAGACAAGTCTCTGAAGATGGATCCTGACCCGACATATAGTTCACCCATTCCCTCCACAGATGTTGTTCTCCAGCACTTTGTTTTTAACTACTGGTATTTAGTAGCACAAGGTTTAAGGTGCTATCACATTTAAAAAAACATTTGGACAAGTACATGGATAGGATTGGTTTGGAGGGACATGGGCCAAACACAGGCAGGTGGGACTAGTGTTGTTGGGGCATGTTGGTCGGCAGGGGCATGTTGGGCTGAAGGGCCTGTGTCCACGCTGGTATCACCCTATCCTTTATCCTTTATGCTGATAGAGAACAATGCTTTGTCGGTTACACTACAACAAAATTGATTCATGATTAGTGCGGGTGTCAGGGGTTATGGGGAGAAGGCAGGAGAATGGGGTTTGGAGGGAGAGATAGATCAGCCATGATTGAATGGCAGAGTAGACTTGATGGGCCAAATGGCCTAATTCTGCTCCTATCACCTTATGACAAAAATTGTAATATACAGGTTTATAGAGTAAAAGCATTGTGCAGACAGTCTCAATGGAAGCACGCAGTTAGGTTTAGATTGGTCACGCTTTCCAGGTTTTTGTTTCTGAGTTCCATTCTCATTTACACATCTAATTTACTTTTCAACCTCATCAGATTTCACCACTTTTTTCAGACAATGATTGAGAAAAAGAATTGTTCCTCGTTCATCTTCCAGGTGTTTTTTCCAGTTGATTTCAAATCTACTCTTTCAACACACACAACATCCAGTATTTTATTCAGTTGCCCTTTTCAAGACCAGGAGATGGGGCAGAGATTTAAGAGGGACCTCAGGAGCAACTTTTTTCACTGAGAGGTTAGTCCATATCTGGAATGAGCTGCCAGAGGAAGCCAGAAAAACACATGTAATTATAATTTTTCAAAGATAGCAAGGGTTTGAAGAGATATAGGATACAATACGATACGATACGATAGAACTTTATTGATCCCAGGAGGGAAATTGATCTGCCAACAGTCATAAAACACAACATGCATGAAACATGAAATGAAAGTGCCGAATGGAAAGGATTGGGGGGTGTGCAAAGATTGGGGGGGGGGGGGGGGGAGGGGGGAGTCAGTCTCAGTCTACCCCACGACAGAAGGGGGAGGAGTACAATAGTTTGATAGCCACAGGGATGAAAGATCTCCTGTGGCATTCTGTGCTGCATCTTGGTGGGACCAGTCTGTTGCTGAAGGTGCTCCTCAGGTTGGCCAGTGTGTCATGGAGGGGGTGAGCTGTATTGTCCAGGATGCTCCACAGTTTGAGGAGCATCCTTCCCTCCAAGACCACCTCCCATGAATCCAACTCCGCCCCCAGGAGTTTAATGTTGTGATAGTACCTGCATCAACCACCTCCTACAGCAGCTCATTCCATATACCCACCACCCTCTGTGTGAAAAACAATTGCCCCCCCCGGTTCATATTTAATTTTGCCCCTCTCACCATAAACCTTTGTCCTCTAGTTCTCAATTCCCCTCTTGTCCCGGAATGGCGGGACTGTCGTACGTTGAAAGACTGGAGCGACTAGGCTTGTATACACTGGAATTTAGAAGGATGAGAGGAGATCTTATCGAAAAGTATAAGATTATTAAGGGGTTGGACACGTTAGAGGCAGGAAACATGTTCCCAATGTTGGGGGAGTCCAGAACCAGGGGCCACAGTTTAAGAATAAGGGGTAGGCCATTTAGAACCGAGATGAGGAAAAACTTTTTCAGTCAAACAGTATGGAAAGAGGCCCTTCAAACAGCCGACCAAGATGCCCCATCCACACTAGTTCCACCTGCCTGCATTATCCCTCTAAACCTTCCCTTTCCATATACCTGTCCAAATGTCTTTGAGGTGGGCCAAATGCGGGCAAATGGAACTAGCTTCATTGGGGCACCTTGATCTTTCATCGGATTTTACCGGCTTTACCTTGCACTAAACGTTATTCCCTCATCATGTATCTGTACACTGTGGACGGTTCGATTGTAATCGTGTATTGTCTTTCCGCTGACTGGTTAGCACGCAACAAAAGCTTTTCACTGTACCTCGGTACACGGGACAATAAACTAAACTGAACTGGTTGGCATGGATGAGTGTGGCCTGTTTCCATGCTGTATGACTGTGTGACTCTAGCCTATTTGTAGACTTGCTCACATCATGTCATAACTGCCTGGGATTATGATGTTTCTACGTGATTATCTCATGTGATGGTCTGTGTCGGCCAACCTGCCAGTTGTACTGTGGGCAGTGGCTGATGTTCAACCTAATGCTTCCTTCGTTGCTTCTTCACAATCTATCCCTGTAATCGTTCAGATATTTCTCATTTTATTGTTCTTCATATGCCCCTGTTCTAATTTCTTATATTCAGATCCAACTAAATCCATAAGCTGCTTTGAATGGAATTGAGAGATGTAAAAGATCACTAATTCTCAATTCCAATGCAATTTCAAATCAACATCTGTAAATCCATTCTTAACGCGTGCAATTGGACCAAGCTATTATTTGTCTCGGGAGAATGCATAGAGGTTTATAAATATGTTGTTTTCATCAGCCGTGATCTGTGAAGCCTATTTTTAGATTTTACTGACATTACTTTCCACAGGTAAAATTCTATTTTGAAAGATCGGCTGCAATGTGTTTACATATTCAAGTAGCAGGCACATAATATTTCTGTAGGTTCAAGGCAACAAAACAGGAGTGCCTCACAGCATATGTTTCTAACAGTGCACGGCACACTTGTTAGTGATATCTCACAGAAACAAGCCTATGCTAACAATATCCTCTCAGAGCCGGTAGGTAGATTCAGCTGCCTGTGTTGTACGCTTCCATTATTTCAGCTTGCCAGCATTATCATCCACAAAGCTTTGGTTCCATTCAATTAAAAGGAAGTTGCTGTCAAACAGTTTAAACATGCAAATGGAACAATAATGAGGCAATCAAGCGTTGAGGCTGGGACTGTGAAGACAACATTTGTGCCGCGAGAGAGAAAAACCAAAGGATTCAGCTGACAGATTTCTTGTGAATCAACACGGATACTTTTCAAGTCGAAATTAAATGAGGTGTCTCTGGTGACATACCTGAAACTTTCCCAAACATCAAAGAGGGAGACATCAGTGCAAGAAAATGAGAATCTCTAGGTGATCCCATGTAGCTAATCCCCACGGATATAATGGTACTCTTCCACATTCTGGCTGCGTGCTAATTAAATGCTTTGTATTTTGAGATAATCAGTAATTAACTACCGAAAAGAAAAGGTTTGTGAATCAGTATCAAATGGACATTACAACCTAGGAGTGCGTGATGCATAATTGATCTTATTTGTCAGTTCTTTGCTCGGCTACACAATACAACAATCCCACGCACGAAGCTCTCGCAAGGTGCCGGGCAGCCCAGGTTTGTGCAAGAGCACCAAGTACCGGGACATACAGGTGAGTGGGAAGAGAGGTGACTGAGGTGTAGCTGGTAACAGCGTCTCACGGTTTAAATGCATCCTCAGCCACCGCAGAGAGAAGGCCGATACCTGGTCAAAGAGGCAACAAGAAGCTGAAGGGTGCAACACCATTGGATAGAACTTACGTGCAGGAAGGAACTGCAGATGCTGGTTTAAACCGAAGAGAGACACAAAATGCTGGAGTAACTCAGCGGGACAGGCAGCACCTCTGGAGAGAAGGAATGGGTGACGTTTTGGGTCGAGCTGCATCTGAAGAAGGGTCTCAACCCTCATTTCTTCTCTCCAGAGATGCTGCCTGTTCCGCTGAATTACTCCAGCTTCAGTCTGAAGAACCCAGCAAACTCCAATCAAGGATAGTCTCAGGGTCACCAATCAGGTAGATAGTAGTTCAGCACTGCTCTCTGGTTGTGGTGGGATGGTTCAGTTGCCTGATAACAGCCGGGAAGAAACTGTCCCTGAATCTGGAGGTGTGCGTGTTCACACTTCTGTAACTTTTGCCCGATGGGAGAGGGGAGAAGAGGGAGGGTCCAGGGTGATACTGGTCCTTGATTATGTTGCTGGCCTTGCCGAGGCAGCGTGAGGTGTAGATGGAGTCAGTGGAAGGGAGGTTGGTTTGTGTGATGGTCTGGGCTGCGTCCACAATTCACTGCAATTTCTTGCGGTCTTAGATGGAGCTGTTCCCAAACCAAGCTGTGATGCATCCTGATGAAATGCTTTCTACGGTGCATGTGTAGAAGTTGGTGAGAGTTGTGGGGGACATGGCAAACTACCTAAGCCTTCTAAAGAAGTAGAGGCGTTGCTGTGCTCTAAGTAGAGGCATTGGTGACAGGGAGGACATCCAAACTCCGTGCAGACAGCACCCGTAGTCAGGATCAAACCCAAGTCTCTGGCTCTGTAATGCAGCAACTCTACCGCTGCGCCACTCCACGATAAGGTGAATACTGCATAACACATCCAACGATCACCAGAGCTAGATTTCACTACAATTAAAGCACGCGTCTGACTGTTAATTGTTTAGTGATGAACTGATGTGATGATCCAACCACTCAAACGTGCCTCACAAGACATATTCTTATAATTCAAACACTTCAAACCCACATACTATATTCAGACTGTGGAAGGTAATTAGCCTTTTACTAGTGCAACAGAATAGTCCACAAAATGTCTCCATAATAAATAACACTTCAGTGCATATGGCCTTATGAATAATTCATAACAATATATTTTGCCCAAATAGACAAAAGGCAATATTGAGAGCCATCATTTATCTCCTGAGTTATTACCTCATAAGCCACAAATTAAGTTACAAGTGGTTGGTAAAGGCTTTGCTGATCAGCAGTAAGTGGTAAACTGGGCATTAACTCCTCCACAAAAATTTCTTTAAGCATAATCTCTGCATATATTTTGTAATTCAAAATTTAAAAAAAAAAATTCTGAAGAAAATATATCTGCCCTGATGGATTTCAGTAGATGACTGCAGAATAAAGTCACCAATCTCCATCACATTTCCACCCTGTACATCTGTGAAATCAATAACGAGACACTGTTATTTAAACTGTCCAACCCTGCTCTGGGCATAAATTAAAATTGCCGCTCAGTTTGGTGATATATCTCAGCTAATGGGCATTCTGTTCAGATTCGGTGCAAGTAAATGAAAATCCAAGTCACAAATCAGGATATCTGAAGGAAATAATTTAGAATTGACTAGATGAAGAAATTATGTATGGGATTCCATTAAACATTTCACAGATAACACATGATATACCGAGGTTATTCATTTTTATGACCTGACCCGAAACGTCACCTATCCATGTTCTCCATAGATGATGCCTGACCCGCTGAGTTACTCCAACACTCTGTGAAACGTCACCTATCCATGTTCTCCACAGATGCTGCCTGACCCGCTGAGTTACTCCAACACTCTGTGAAATGTCACCTATCCATGTTCTCCACAGATGCTGCCTGACCCGCTGAGTTACTCCAACACTCTGTGAAACGTCACCTATCCATGTTCTCCACAGATGCTGCCTGACCCGCTGAGTTACTCCAACACTCTGTGAAATGTCACCTATCCATGTTCTCCACAGATGCTGCCTGACCCGCTGAGTTACTCCAACACTCTGTGAAACGTCACCTATCCATGTTCTCCACAGATGCTGCCTGACCCGCTGAGTTACTCCAGCACTCTGTGAAACGTCACCTATCCATGTTCTCCACAGATGCTGCCTGACCCGCTGAGTTACTCCAGCACTCTGTGAAACGTCACCTATCCATGTTCTCCACAGATGCTGCCTGACCCGCTGAGTTACTCCAGCACTCTGTGAAACGTCACCTATCCACGTTCTCCACAGATGCTGCCTGACCCGCTGAGTTACTCCAACACTCTGTGTCTTTTTTTGTAAACCAGCACCTGCAGTTTCTTGTATCTTCATTATTTTTGCGCTGTGTGACAATTTTGCTTTGAAGAAAACTGATGGTTGGTAAGTCTATTTTGGGACATTTTATGCGTAAAGTGTGATTCATTTGGAGAACACGATACAGGTAGGTAGAGAGTTGTGGATGAGTAATGCTCCTGTCTGAATAACCAGATGGATAGGAGAGAGTTGGACATTTGTCTTTGGAGCGTAGGAGGCTGAGGGCTGATGTTATTGAGGCGTACAAAATCATGAGGGACACAGGTAAAGTGAACACTTACATACTCTCCCCAAAGGTAGAGCGCTCTAAAACTGGAACAGGTACAGGCTTCAACTGGAACAGGTACAGGCTTCAACTGGAACAGGTACAGGCTTCAACTGGAACAGGTACAGGCTTCAACTGGAACAGGTACAGGCTTCAAGTGAGTGGCAAGAGATTTAAGAGGGACCTGAGGGAACACCTTTTGATTCCGAGTGTAGTCCGTATCTGGAATGTACTGCTGGAGGAAGATAGAGAGGCAGATACAATTATGACTTTCAAAATAGATTTGGGCAGATACATGGAAACAAAGAGTTTAGAGAGGGATGTGAGCCGAATGCAGGCAGATGGGACTGACTGGCTCAACATGCTAACTTGGGCGGCATGGAAATGTGGGCCGAATGGTCTGTTTCTGTGCTGTGCAGCCCTCTGACTCCTTCCAGACAAAGAATAAAATGGTGCTTTTCACCAAATCCCTGGGATGGCAGGACTTTCATATGAAGAAAGACTGGATAGACTGGGCTTGTACTCGCTGGAATTTAGAAGACTGAGGGGGGATCTTATTGAAACATATAAAATTCTTAAGGGGTTGGAGAGGCTAGATGCGGGAAGATTGTTCCCGATGTTGGGGAAGTCCAGAACCAGGGGTCACAGCTTAAGGATAAGGGGGAAGTCTTTTAGGACCGAGATGAGAAAACATTTCTTCACACAGAGAGTGGTGAGTCTGTGGAATTCTCTGCCACAGAAAGTAGTTGAGGCCAGTTCATTGGCTATATTTAAGAGGGAGTTAGATGTGGCCCTTATGGCTAAAGGGATCAGGGGGTATGGAGAGAAGGCAGGTACGGGATACTGAGTTGGATGATCAGCCATGATCATGTTGAATGGCGGTGCAGGCTCGAAGGGCCGAATGGCCTACTCCTGCACCTATTTTCTATGTTTCTATGTTTCTAAATGTACAATAGTTTACGTCTGACATTGGCATCGATGACGATTGGTTCACAAGGACTACCCACCTGCACAGACGCCCCATGGCCTTCAAGGATTGGATCATGTTTCCGGGGTCACGTCCGCGCCCGGGTGGGGTTAGAGCGTGACCACGCGCTGTCCACGGGCACCCTGGGGGATCTCCGGGACCGCTGGGCACCGCGGGGAGTTGAATGACAAGGAGTGTAAGATAGTTGTATAATAGTTTATTGTTTGTCTTGTATTATGGTGGTGGGTTCCGTTTTGGTTTTATTGTACTGTATATACTATTTTAATATGTGAATAAATATTTTTGATTAATAAAAAAAAGGATTGGCTCCTGCACAGCGTTTACTGATCAGGGATTGGATCATGGATTGTGTTAGTGATCAGGGATTGGGCTTTAGATTTTTTTAGATTTAGAGATACAGCGCGATAACAGGCCCTTCGGCCCACCGAGTCCGCGCCGCCCAGAGATCCCCGCACATTAACACTATCCTACATACACTAGGGACAATGTTTACATTTGCTCAGCCAATTAACCTACATACCTGTGAGTCTTTGGAGTGTGGGAGGAAACCGAAGATCTCTGAGAAAACCCACGCAGGTCACGAGGAGAACGTACAAACTCCGTACAGACAGCACCCGTAGTCAGGATTGAACCTGAGTCTCCGGCGCTGCATTCGCTGTAAGGCAGCAACTCTACTGCTGCGCCACCGTGCCGACCTACTCTGTGAAACGTCACCTATCCATGTTCTCCACAGATGCTGCCTGACCCGCTGAGTTACTCCAGCATTTTGTGTTCACCTCCCATCTCCCTTATTGGGGACCCACGGACTATCTGTAATCGGACTTCATCTTGCACTCAAGGTTATTCCCTTTATCCTGCATCTGTACACCGTGAATGGCTCGATTGTAATCATGTATAGTCTTTCCACTGTCTGGTTAGCACGCAATAAAAAGCTTTTCATTGTACCTCGATACACATGACAATAAACTATAGTAAACATTTTGCTTATCTTTCATTCATTGATTCTGTGTACCGTCTGTATCTCTCGTTTCCCTTCCCCTGACTCTTAGTGTGGAGAAGGGTCTCGACCTGAAACGTCACCTATTCCTTTCCTCCAGAGATGCTGCCTGACCAGCTGAGTTACTCCTGCACTTTGTATTTATCCTCAGTATACACCAGCATCTGCAGTTCCTTCCTACACATTTATATTCTTTCATTTGGCGATTGGATTGCAAGGCTTTTATTCGCCTTGGAAACCAATCACCAGGTTTAATGACTCAAACTGGCCTCAAGGATCCTCTTTAGTACGTCCATTACTCTGTCTGGTTAAGGAGCCTATTGAGCTGCTCTCTCGGCCTGGCAGTGAGTGCAGGCTGGTTCAAAGATTAGTCTCAGACCAGCAGTCATGTCAATCCTGGCTCCAAAGCTAGTGCTAATCAGCGGCTGATGATCAAAGTGCTTAGAGGGAGAACTCTGTAACTGCAGCAGCTCCGAGTCTGGTAAATAACGCTGCTTACAGGAGATAGTCTGGTTGTCCAAAGGTAATAACTGATGCAATCTGTTATATTCAGTGAAATTATTGCAGTGTTTCCACCAACAGTAAGGCAGGAACGCGCTGATAGGTTACGGTTTGTGGGGAATTGGATAAGGAACAGGAACAGCATTGCTTATCAGGTGCACCAGGCACCAGCCCAGGCACACACACATTCTGCACAAGCTGGCCACAACTTCACCACTTCATCAGGAAGAAGGGAAGATTGCAGCCTTCATATCTAACGGGGAATTTAGCAGATCACACAGCAACTGTTCTATTGCAGCTTCCAATAAACAACATATGTTCTTTCCGCAGAAACACTCAGGGAGCAAACTTTGAGAAATGTCAACTCCTGCAACACCAAATTAGAAAACATCATTGATTTTGCACATCGGTTCAGTTTCAAAGAAGAAGGAATAACATAGAACAGGGGTGGCCAAACCACGGCTCGCGAGCTACATGCGGCTCTTTGACCTTTAACATGCGGCTCGTGGAAATATGTTGGCTGAGCTCCTTTTTTCATCACAGTTAATATAAAAGGTAAATAAGAAAAAATGTCAAGCTTTATAATTATTTACTGGGTATGAATTAAGACCCCAATGGAATAAAACGTAAGTTTAATGTTCATGGTTAGTGAGTTTAATGTTCATGGTTAGTGAGTTTAATGTTCATGGTTAGTGAGTTTAATGTTCATGGTTAGTGAGTTTAATGTTCATGGTTAGTGAGTTTAATGTTCATGGTTAGTGAGTTTAATGTTCATGGTTAGTGAGTTTAATGTTCATGGTTAGTGAGTTTAATGTTCATGGTTAGTCTTGTGGCTCTTTTGTTCATGTCTTGCGGCTCTCAAACATCTGAACTTTATCGTATGTGGCTCTTACATTAAGCAAGTTTGGCCACCCCTGACATAGAACATAGAACAGTACAGCACAGGAACAGGCCCTTCGGCCCACAATGTCTGTGCTGAACATGATGCCAATATAAACTCATCTCTTCTGCCTGCACGTGATTCTTAGCTCCCCATTCCCTATATATCCATGACCCTTTCCTAAAGCCTCTTAATGCTGGAATCTGGAGCAGGAAACAAACTGCTGCAGCTGAGTTACTCCAGCACTTTGTGTCCTTTTGTGTATTAACCAGCATCTGCAGTTCCTTGGTTCTACTGATGGAGGAGCCCATGAGGCCAAGCACCACTGTGGAAGCGGAGAGATGGGCAAAGTCTCAAGACTTTAGAGACACAGCAGGGAAACAGGCCCTTCAGCCCATCAAGTCTGCACTGACCAATGATCACCAATACACTAGCAATGTCCTACACACACTGGGGACAACTTACAATTTACAGAAGCCAATGAACCTGCAAACCCTCACGTCTTTGGAGTGTGGGAGAAAACCGGAGCACCCGGAGAAAACCCACGCAGTCACAGGGAGAACGTGCAAACTCCGTACAGACAGCACCCATAGTCGGGATTGTACCTGAGTCTCTGGAGTTGTGAGGCAGCAACTCTACCGCTGCGCCACCGCGCCGCCACTGCAAGACGAGGGGTGAATGATTCTATTTCTTTTACCAGAGATGGGTTGATGTAAAAAGAATATTCTTCCTGGTGCTTGGGTTATTCCTGTAATGTTCATCCTTGCTTGAGATACTTGAGCAGGTATTAATTGGGTGATTGAGACTGTAACATCTCTTTACAGTAAAAAGACACAGAAGAACATCTGGTGAGGTTACTCGCCTAGTTTTCTTGCCGCACACTTGCTTTCTTTAACACAGACTTTCAAACACAAATGTACATGTCTAAGGGATCGTCGCATTGATTGTGTTTGAGGGAAGTGAAGCTGTGATGTTGAAAGTGAATCTGGGCACAGTTTATCTGTGACCTAAGCTTGGCACCAACTGAAGTACATCTGTTCAGAAGATTGATGATCATATCATATCATATCATATATATACAGCCGGAAACAGGCCTTTTCGGCCCTCCAAGTCCATGCCGCCCAGTGATCCCCGCACATTAACACTATCCTACACCCACTAGGGACAATTTTTACATTTACCCAGCCAATTAACCTACATACCTGTACGTCTTTGGATGCAGCATTTACGATTAATTGAACACTATTTTTATTCAGCACAACAGCTTCTATGTAACTCAGCTTCAGTCAGCCACACAATCCTTAGAGATTCACATAAAACCAGAGGGGATAATTAAGAAACATACCCTTCACGAAACAATCCTGATGACTTGTACATAAATATTAAAGCACATGTAGTTCGGCACGGTGGCGCAGCAGTAGAGTTGCTGCCTTACAGTGCTTGCAGCGCCGGAGACCCGGGTTCCATCCCGACCACGGGTGCCGTCTGTACGGAGTTTGTACAATCTCCCCGTGACCTGTGTGGGTTTTCTCCGAGATCTTCAGTTTCCTCCCACACTCCAAAGACGTACAGGTATGTAGGTTAATTGGCTTGGTGTATGTGTACATTGTCCCTAGTGTGTGTAGGATAGTGTTAATGTGTGGACTCAGTGTTTCCTCACTGTATTTCTAAACTAAACTAGACTAAATACCACAGTCCCACCTCCCTCACATTGAAAACCAAGGAAGGAGAAAATATCCACAGCAAAGACAATTCCAAACTCCTTCAGAATGACATCAAGCACTTACCAATTGTATGTGGGTGAAGGACAATGTTCATCTTTGCACCAGTTATTCACAAATATCTGACCAACTTGCTGCCACCTCCTGCTAAGTGTCACAATGTACGTTGACAACAACTCAATAAAAGAGACATATCCGTTCTTGAGCTGAGTTAACAGCGGCTGAGATAAATTCTCCCACAATCACTGACTCTCCAAAGGACCTCTCATGTTTGACTATCCCTGCAAAGCTTTAGATAGACACAAAAAGCAGGAGTAACTTAGCGGGACGGGCAGCATCTCTGGAGAGAAGGAATGGGTGACGTTTCAGTCCAGGGCCCTACTATCAGTCTCCACCCGAAACGTTACCCATTCCTTCCCTCCAGAGATGCTGCCCGACCCGCTGAGTTACTCCAGCATCATGTGTCTATCTTCGGTTTAAACCAGCATCTGCAGTTCCTTCCAACACCTATAAAGCATTAATTCACCCGAGCCGACTGTTTTACGAAAATCATATTCACTCGTTCAGTGCCTCTTAAACTATTTCAGTGTCTTTATCACAAAATTTCATTTAACCTCGACTAAATTTTCTTATGTTTTTTGTAATTGTCGTCTCATTTTCCCTTGTCTATCATTTTATACAAGTCATTGAAGTCATTCCCCCTTCATTCACCCCTCTAGTTTCATTCACCCCCAAATAATTTAATTCACCCTTGGGTGAACCATTCACCAGTTTAAGAAGCACTGTACTAGTTGACAAACAAAACCCACCCTCATGCGTGACCATCGAATGCTGGGGTAAGTAACACTGCCGTTGAGAAAACCAATTTCCCCATCCATTCTGACGTATGTCGGGAATGTTAGAAGTGTTGACGTGACGTTCACTGTGCTGCAAGGTGGCGGTTGGGTCACGGCCTTGGGCTTACCTGCACACTTGGTGCGGGTGGTCAGTGGAGGACCAGGTGGTCCCGTCCCCCCATCTCCGGGTCTTGTGAGGAGCACCCTGACCTCATATTCCACGTCGGGGTCGAGGTGCCAGAGTTTGTAGGTCTGTGAGTCCATGATGTGGGTCTCGGCCCAGTTGCCCGATGTGGTGCGGTACTCCACCTCCTTCAGGATGATGGGGCCGTCGCCGATGATGGAGTTGGCGTTGGGTTTGATCCACAGGTAGGTTGCCCCCACCGCCAGCAGCTCGGGCGGAGCGATGGGCGTGGGTGGGTCTGTAACGGCAAATAAAAGCTACTCGCTAAATCCAGTTCAAAACGTGAGTTGTGAGACTTAGTCCAGAAAATATCAACAAGTATTCTGCAAATAAGATTATGAGGATAGATTTGAACCATAAGGCCGAATAGTTCATGCTCTATGGAAACAATGGATTAATATATGAAGCCACATTTTTGATCGTCAGTGCATCAATGTTCAATTTGCAAACAATAGTTCTCCAAAACCAGCATTAGACCAATTAATTGATCAACTAAAAAGGACACAGAGTGCTGGAGTAACTCAGCGGGCCAGGCAGCATCTGTGGAGAACATGGATAGGTGACGTTTCACAGAGTGCTGGAGTAACTCAGCGGGTCAGGCAGCATCTGTGGAGAACATGGATAGGTGACGTTTCACAGAGTGCTGGAGTAACTCAGCGGGTCAGGCAGCATCTCTGGAGAAAAGTAATAGGTGACACTTTGGGTCGAACTGCTGAGTTACTCCAGCTTTCTGTGTCTATCTTTGGGTTAAACCAGCTTCCTACACTAAACGTCGTGGCTACGTTGCTGCACTGGGCACTTGGCCGCTCAGCACAGATGAATTTCTGTCTTGGTTGTTTTCTGCCGAGTGGAAACTCTGCTACAATTGGGGCATGGCTCTGAGCAAAATGCTTAATGCTGCAAGGAATACAAGTGTAGATGTGAGCTAGCTAGGCTGCTCGCCCCGGCTTTGATTCATCTCTCCTCAGGAATAACTCCAAAGAAATGCAATCTGAATTACAAATGTAGAAGAGATTCCTTTGTTACTTTGATGTACAAGCCGAGTTTGGAAATAAGAATGGCACTGGCAATGAAAGCATATTGTAGGCTTCTGAATAGTGGGAAAGGTTTGAGAATGGGAAAGGCTGAGACTGTTTTCCAGCACCGTCCAGGATCTGCACAGGTAGCCGGGGCAGGGGGGAGGAAGTGCTTACAGTGCAATTCCCATTTCAACACATAATTATCTTGAGATGTGCTGTTGGCCAAACAGCTGACATTTGTTGTTCAACAGCCAACTGGAATATTACCAAGAGGTTGATTATCACCTAAGTGGGACACAGAACAGTCTAGCACGGGAACAGGCCCTTCGGCCCACCGAGTCCACGCCGACCATCGATCGCCATTCACACGAGATCTATGTTATCCCACTTTCTCATCCACTCCCAACACACAAGGGACAATTTACAGAGGCCTGATTAACCTACCGACCCGCATGTCTTTGGGATGTGGGAGGAAACCGGAGCACCCGGAGGAAACCCACGCGGTCACAGGGAGAACACGGTGGCGGCACGGTGGCGCAGCGGTAGAGTTGCTGCCTTACAGCGAATGCAGCGCCGGAGACTCAGGTTCGATCCTGACTACGGGTGCCGTCTGTACGGAGTTTGTACGTTCTCCCCGTGACCTGCGTGGGTTTTCTCCGAGATCTTCGGTTTCCTCCCACACTCCAAAGACATGCAGGTATGTAGGTTAATTGACTGGGTAAATGTAAAAATTGTCCCTAGTGGGTGTAGGATAGTGTTAGTGTGCGGGGATCGCTGGGCGGCACGGACTCGGTGGGCTGAGTGTTAGTGTGCGGGGATCGCTGGGCGGCACGGACTCGATGGGCTGAGTGTTAGTGTGCGGGGATCGCTGGGCGGCACGGACTCGGTGGGCCGAGTGTTAGTGTGCGGGGATCGCTGGGCGGCACGGACCCGATGGGCCGAAGGGCCTGTTTCCGCGCTGTATCTTTAAATCTACATCTAAAAAATCTAAAAACGTGCAAACTCCACACAGGATGGAACCCGGGCCTCTGGCGCTGTGAGGCAGCAGCTCTACCCGCTGCACCAAGGCACCTTGTCTCCATGTACGCACCAACTCTGCAGTGGTCGTTACAGCATCTCCAGGCACGGTTACATCAGAGTCACCAGTATTACATCAGCACACTGAGTGGTGTGTGACCTCACCCATAATAATCCGCAGGGAAAGTAAAGAATAAAACCTGCTCAGAACTCAGTCCCAGCCCTGCCCTTCATCATGCTGTTCTAGCACGTTCCACGCCAGGGCGAGGATGATACCGTGTCCGGGCCTGTGGTGAATACTGAAGCAGGGCCTGTGTATATCTGCCTGCAAGGTGGGGTAGAGGGGGCAAGCAATAACAGTGATTTAATCAGGTTCACACTGAAGGCAGATCCAGTAAAGGAGGAGGCCACGATAAATGAATTGTAGTCAATCGCAGTGTGTTCGAAAGCTCAGATTAACTGGTTGGAAAAATGGTGTGTCAAACAGCAGATTGGCAATGGGGGCCATTTACATCAGACAGATCATGTACAGATCCAATAAATGCTGTCTGCCTCTGAGTTGATGCAGAATGTCACAGCACAGTGTTATTGGATATGTGGAGCTTCATGCTGAACTAGGTTTGAGGAAAGGCAATGCAGATGTATTGTGGCAGGAGCTGGGAATGGTTTGAACAGGTCTGGAATAGAACTGGTGGAAGGAAAGAAGGGAGCTGAATGTGGGATTCATTGCCACAGAAGGCTGTGGAGGCCAAGCCAATGGATAGTTGTAAAGCAGAGATTGACAGATTCTTGATTAGTGCGGGTGTCAGGGGTTACGGGGAGAAGGCAGGAGAATGGGGTTAGGAGGGAGAGATAGATCAGCCATGATTGAATGGTGGAGTAGACGCGATGGGCCGAATGGCCTAATTCTGCTCCTAGAATCTATGACCTTGTGTACAGCGTTGACATTAGATCTCCTACTCCTGTTCTTTCAGTGCCGTACGATTGGAAACAGGCTTGGGCGGAGCTGATTGCTTTTACCGCCACTTCACGGTTGCAGTGCGTCAAATGGGAAACTCAACCTGCAGCTCCTGACATCTATCGCCAAGGCAAACCCAACACGATTTCCATATCAGGCGAAACAGCACTTAAGAGTTTTGCGAAGATAGACACAAAAAGCTGGAGTAACTCAACGGGTCAGGCAGCATCTCTGGAGAGAAGGAATGGGCGACGTTTCGGGTTGAGACCCTTCTTCAGACTTGGAGTATTGCGTTGTACAGTATTATACTGTTTTAGTCGCCCTGCTGGAGGAAGGATGGTATTACCCAGGAAAGGATTGACCAGGATGCGAGGGACTGAGCTACAGGGACTGAGAGGTTGGGCAGTGGAGCATCCTATTCCTTGCAGTGCAGGAGGCTGAGGGATGATCTAATCGAGGTGTATAAAACCATGAGGGGAATAGATGCACAATCTCTTTCCCAGGGTTGGGTATCAAGAACTAGAGGGCATAGGTTTAAGTTGAGAGGGGAAAACCTTCATGGGAACCTGAGGTGCAACCTATTTCACACAGAGGGTGGTGGGTGTATGGAACGAGCTGCCAGAGGAGGTAGCTGGGCCAGGTACAATAACAACAATTGAAATACATTTGGGCAGGTACGTGGACAGGAAAGACTTTCAGGGATATGACCCAAATGGGATTAGCTTAGAGGGGAGTCTTGGTTGGCAGGGATGAGTTGGGCTGAAGGGCCTGTTTCCATGCTGTTCCTCCTCACCAGCAGTGAATGGGCTTTGGGTTTCGCTGCCTTCCCCTTGACAAACTGCGCATGCATTGGACCATATTGCCATGTCGAGATCGCTGGTCATTAAACACTCCCAGGACATGGACAAGCCAACGTCCTGCCAAGCAAGGTGATAAATTGGATGGAAATGGAATGGAATACTTTATTATCACATGTGACAAGGCAGAGTGATATTCTTTACTTCCATACCCAAGGTATGTAACTGGTCGCCACGTAAAGGGTGCTGACAAAGTTACAAAGTACCTCCGCCGACTCCTCCTTTGTCTCCCCCCCCTCCCCTCCCTCTTCCCAGCTACGGCTCCTCCATTGTTCTCCCTCCACCCTCCATCATGATGGTTCCACCACACCAGATCCTCCATTGTTCATTGTTTCCCCTCCCTCTATCACGGTGGTCCCACCACACCAGGTTCCCGTTTTCCAATGTCCATTGTTCCCCCTCCCTCACAATGGTCCCACTACACCATGTCCTCCATTATTCATTGTTCCCCCTCCCTTCACTGTGGTCACCCCACGCCAAGACCCCGTTTTCCATTGTACATGGTTCCCCCCCCCCCCCTCCCTCCCTCCCTCCCTCCCTCCCTCCCTCCCTCCCTCCCTCCCTCCCTCCCTCCCTCCCTCCCTCCCTCCATCACGGCGGTGGGTTTACCAGATGTTGCCAGCCCATGGTCGGCCACGCCCGGCACTGAGGAGGGGGGGCACAGTGCCACTCGGGCAATGGGAAGTGCCTTTGAGTCTCCCTCCGCCAGCACTGAAGCTTCTGCAGTGAAGTGGCAACGACCAACTTGCCCATTTGCCACTGCCATTCCGCACAAAATTATGAAAGGACTGGACAAGCTCGATGCAGGAAAAATGTTCCCAATGTTGGGGGAGTTCAGAACCAGGGCCCACAGTCTAAGAATAAAGGGGAGGCCAATTAAAACGGAGGTAAACTTGCTGTGTAGGATGGAACTGCAGATGCTGGTTTAAACCGAAGATAGACTCAAAAAGCTGGAGTGACTCAGCAGGATACATAGATACATAGAAAACAGGTGCAGGAGGAGGCCATTCAGCCCTTCGAGCCAGCATCGCCATTCAATGTGATCATGGCTGATCATCCACAATCAGTACCCCGTTCCTGCCTTCTCCCCATATCCCTTGATTCCGTTAGCCCGAAGAGCTAAATCTCACTCTCTTTTGAATGCATCCAGTGAGTTGGCCTCCACTGCCTTCTGTGGCAGAGAATTCCACAAATTCACAACTCTCTGGGTGAAAAAGTTTTTCCTCATCTCAGTTCTAAATGGCGGACCCCTTATTCTTAAACTGTGACCCCTGGTTCTGGACTCTCCCAACATCGGGAACATGTTTCCTGCATCTAACCTGTCCAATCCCTTAATAATTTTATATGTTTCTACAAGATCCCCTCTCATCCTTCTAAATTCCAGTGCATACAAGCCCATTCGCTCCATTCTTTCATCATATGACAGTCCTGCCATCCATGGAATTAACCTTGCGAACCTACGCTGCACGCCCTCAATAGCAAGAAAGTCCTTCCTCAAATTAGGCAGCAGCTCTGGAGAGAAGGAATGGGTGACGTTTCGGGGCGAAACCCTTCTACAGACTGGTTCGGAATAAGGGAAATGAGGGATATAGACGGTGATGTAGAGAGATAAAGAACAATGAATGAAAAATATGCAAAAAAGTAACGATGATAAAGGGAACCGGCCATTGTCAGCTGTTTGTTGGGTGAGAACGAGAAGCTGGGGGGACTTAGGTGGGGGAGGGATAGAGAGAGAGGGATTGCCGGGGCTGCCTGAAGTTAGAGAAATCAATATTCATACCACTGGTATCAAACTCTAATGCACCATCTTGCTGATCTGCTTAAAGAGAGAGTATCTTCAGAAATTTGGTAAACAACCTAAAAATACTGAGTGATGACAGAAATGGACTGGTTTGCAAGTGTTATTAAGATTTGGAGTTACATGTGGAGGTAGCAGGCGAGCTCACATTTAGGAGCCCGACTTACTGTAAGTCACTGTTTATTACGTATGTCCCATGGGGACTCAGTCTGCCTGCAACAAACATAATGCTTTCAGCTGAGAATTCACATTGCATTTTAATTTTCCCATGCTGAGCACAGCAACCACACTGATGGCAAGACCATACTGTTTAACAGCAAACTGGAATAAGCAAACCTCTAACGTCAAATTATTTTACGCTGACAATCGTTTCTGTGATGCTAACTGCTCCTCTTCACACATGCACTGAATTCCAAAACAATCTAAGTTCCAATTCCGTATCCAATTGGTTCTTGCGCAAAAACAAAGTCACAACAGGAAGAAGGGTCCCGACCCAAACGTCACCCAATCCTTCTCTCCAGAGACGCTGCCTGTCCCGCTGAGTTACTCCAGCATTTTGTGTCTATCTTCGGTTTAAACCAGCATCTGCCGTTCCTTCCCACACGTTGCTTTTTAATCTGTAGGAAAATAACTGCGGATGCTGGTTTAAATCGAAGGTAGACACAAAATGCTGGAGTAACTCAGCGGGTCAGGCAGCATCTCGGGAGAGAAGGAATGGGTGACGTTTCGGGTCGAGACCCTTCTTCAGACTGATGTCAGGGGGGCGGGACAAAGGAAGGATATAGGTGGAGACAGGAAGATAGAGGGAGATCTGGGAAGGAGGAGGGGAAGGGAGGGACAGAGGAGCTATCTAAAGTTGGAGAAGTCGATGTTCATGCCACTGGGCTGCAAACTGCCCAGGCGAAATATGAGGTGCTGTTCCTCCAATTTCTGGCGGGCCTCACTATGGCACTGGAGGAGGCCCATGACAGAAAGGTCAGACTGGGAATGGGAGGGGGAGTTGAAGTGCTGGGCCACCGGGAGATCAGTTTGGTTAATGCGGACCGAGCGCAGGTGTTGAGCGAAGCGATCGCCGAGCCTGCGCTTGGTTTCGCCGATGTAGATAAGTTGACATCTAGAGCAGCGGATGCAATAGATGAGGTTGGAGGAGGTGCAGGTGAACCTTTGTCTCACCTGGAAAGACTGTTTGGGTCCTTGGATGGAGTTGAGGGGGGAGGTAAAGGGACAGGTGTTGCATCTCATGCGGTTGCAGGGAAAGTGCCCGGGGATGGGGTGGTTTGGGTAGGAAGGGACGAGTGGACCAGGGAGTTACGGAGGGAACGGTCTCTGCGGAATGCAGAAAGGGGAGGGGATGGGAAAATATGGCCAGTGGTGGGGTCCCGTTGTAGGTGACGGAAATGTTGGTGGATGATATGTTGGATCCGCTGGCTGGTGGGGTGGAAGGTGAGAACGAGAGGGATTCTGTCCTTGTTGCGAGTGGGGGGAGCGGGAGCAAGAGCGGAGCTGCGGGATGTAGAAGAGACCCTAGTGAGAGCCCCATTTTCTGAAGAACGAGGATATCTCGGAAGCCCTAGTGTGAAACACCTCATCCCGGGCGCAGATGCGGCATAGACGGAGGAATTGGGAGTAGGGGATAGACTTTTTGCAGGGGACCGGGTGGGAAGAAGTGTAGTCCAGATAGCTGTGCGAGTCGGTGGGTTTGTAGTAAATGTCCGTCACTAGTCTGTCTCCTGTGATGGAGATGGTGAGGTCCAGAAACGGGAGGGAGATGTCGGAGGTAGTCCAGGTACATTTAAGGGCAGGATGGAAATTGGAGGGGAAGTGTATGAAGTCAGTGAGTTCTGCATGGGTGCAAGAGGTAGCACCAATGCAGTCGTTGATGTAGCGGAGGTAGAGTTCGGGGATGGGGCCAGTGTACGTCCGGAACAGGGATTGTTCGACGTACCCGACAAAGAGGCAGGTGTAGCTAGGGCCCATGCGAGTGCCCATAGCTACGCCTCTGGCTTGGAGGAAGTGGGAGGAGTCAAAGGAGAAGTTGTTGAGGGTAAGAACCAGCCCTGCTAGGTGGAGGAGAGTGTTGGTCGATGGGGATTGGCTGGTTCTACGGTCGAGGAAGAAACGGAGGGCTTCGAGACCATCCTTGTGGGGGATGGAAGTGTAGAGTGACTGGACATCCATGGTGAAGATGAGGGAGTGGGGGCCTGGGAACCGGAAGTTATCAAGGAGATGGAGAGCGTGTGAGGTGTCTTGGACGTAGGTGGGGAGGGATTTAACCAGGGGGGATAGGATGGAGTCGAGGTAGGTAGAGATAAGTTCGGTGGGGCATGAGCAGGCAGAGACAATGGGTCTGCCGGGACAGTTGTGTTTGTGGATTTTGGGTAGGAGGTAGAATCGGGCCGTGCGGGGCTGGGGAACTATGAGATTGGAGGCACTGGGGGGTAGATCGCCGGAGGTGATGAGGTCAGTGATGGTGCTGCTGATGAAGGTCTGGTGTTTATCGGTGGGGTCATGGTCCAGGGATAGGTAGGAAGAGGTGTCTGATAGTTGTCGTCTGGCCTCGGTCCGGTAGAGGTCAGCACGCCAGACTACCACAGCCCCTCCCTTGTCAGTGGGTTTGATTATTAAGTCCGGGTTGTTGCGGAGTGAGTTGAGGGCTGCACGTTCAGGAGGGGAGAGGTTGGAGTTCGTCAGGGGAGTGGAGAATTTGAGGCGGCCGATGTCACGCCGGCAGTTGGAGATAAGCCCCACCGAACTTATCTCCACCTACCTCGACTCCATCCTATCCCCCCTGGTTAAATCCCTCCCCACCTACGTCCAAGACACCTCACACGCTCTCCATCTCCTGGATAACTTCCAGTTCCCAGGTCCCCACTCCCTCATCTTCACCATGGATGTCCAGTCACTCTACACTTCCATCCCCCACAAGGATGGTCTTGAAGCCCTCCGTTTATTCCTCGACCGTAGAACCAGCCAATCCCCATCTACTAACACTCTCCTCCGCCTAGCAGAGCTGGTTCTTACCCTCAACAACTTCTCCTTTGACTCCTCCCACTTCCTCCAAACCAGAAGCGTAGCTATGGGCACTCACATGGGCCCTAGCTACGCCTGCCTCTTTGTCGGGTACGTCGAACAATCCCTGTTCCAGACGTACACTGGCCCCATCCCCGAACTCTACCTCCGCTACATCGACGACTGCATTGGTGCTACCTCTTGCACCCATGCAGAACTCACTGACTTCATACACTTCACCTCCAATTTCCATCCTGCCCTTAAATATACCTGGACTATCTCTGACATCTCCCTCCCGTTTCTGGTCCTCACCATCTCCATCACAGGAGACAGACTAGTGACTAATATCTACTATAAACCCACTGACTCGCACAGCTATCTGGACTACACTTCTTCCCACCCGGTCCCCTGCAAAAAGTCTATCCCCTACTCCCAATTCCTCCGTCTACGCCGCATCTGCGCCCGGGATGAGGTGTTTCACACTAGGGCATCAGAGATGTCCTCATTCTTCAGAAAACGGGGCTTCCCCTCCTCCATTATAGATGAGGTTCTCACTAGGGTCTCTTCTACATCCCGCAGCTCCGCTCTTGCTCCCCCTCCCCCCACTCGCAACATGGACAGAATCCCCTTCATTCTCACCTTCCACCCCACCAGCCAGCGGATCCAACATATCATCCACCAACATTTCCGTCACCTACAACGGGACCCCACCACTGGCCACATCTTCCCATCCCCTCCCCTCTCTGCGTTCCGCAGAGGCCGTTCCCTCCGTAACTCCCTGGTCCACTCGTCCCTTCCTACCCAAACCACCCCCTCCCCGGGCACTTTCCCTGCAACCGCACAAGATGCAACACCTGTCCCTTTACCTCCCCCCTCAACTCCATCCAAGGACCCAAACAGTCTTTCCAGGTGAGACTGAGGTTCACCTGCACCTCCTCCAACCTCATCTATTGCATCCGCTGCTCTAGATGTCAACTTATTTATATCGGCGAAACCAAGCGCAGGCTCGGCGATCGCTTCGCTCAACACCTGCGCTCGGTCCGCATTAACAAAACTGATCTCCCGGTGGCCGAGCACTTTAACTCCCCCTCCCATTCCCAGTCTGACCTTTCTGTCATGGGCCTCCTCCAGTGCCATAGTGAGGCCCACCGGAAATTGGAGGAACAGCACCTCATATTTCGCCTGGGCAGTTTGCAGCCCAGTGGCATGAACATTGACTTCTCCAACTGTAGATAGTTCCTCTGTCCCTCCCGTCCCCCCCTTCCCAGATCTCCCTCTACCTTCCTGTCTCCACCTATATCCTTCCTTTGTCCCGCCCCCCTGACATCAGTCTGAAGCAGGGTCTCGACCCGAAACGTCACCCATTCCTTCTCTCCCGAGATGCTGCCTGACCTGCTGAGTTACTCCAGCATTTTGTGTCTACATTTGCTTTTTAATCGATTTTAAGGCAGCAACTCTACCTCTGCGCCACCGTGACCACTAATTCACTGGGTAATGGCTGTAAAGGTTACATTTTTGCCCAGAGCTTGTGGCCCTGGATGTGATTTTGTGAATTTGTGGTTTTTAGAATAAGGGGTAGGCCATTATGGACTGAGATGAGGAAAAACGTTTTCACCCAGAGAGTTGTGAATTTGTGGAATTCTCTGCCACAGAAGGCAGTGGAGGCCAATTCAATGGATGTTTTCAAGAGAGAGTTATATTTAGCTCTTAGTGCTAACGGAATCAAGCGATATGGGGAGAAAGCAGGAATGGGGTACTGATTTTGGATGATCAGCCATGATCACATTAAATGACGTTGCTGGCTCAAAGGGCCGAATGGTCTATTCCCACACCTGTTTTCTATGTTTCTATGTTTCTATCACACTGCATGTAGGGTGTTCCCATTCAGTGGTGGCAGAGTTAAAACTGCAACTTCCATAACATCGTCTGATTTGGACAAAGAGACAGGTGTGCAAAGGAATCAATCAGAACGATCAAAGATTGGTTTGGTTTATGACTCTCCATGTATGGCTGTGTGAGTGAGGCTGGAATTCATCAGTGCAGACGGCGATGGAGGACAGGTCTTTATGTATTTTTAAAGCAGAGATTGATAAGTTTTTGATTTGTAAGGGTGTCAAAGGTTACGGGGAGAAAGCAGGAGAACGGGGTTGAGAGGGAAATACAGATCAGCAATAGACAATAGGTGCAGGAGGAGGCCATTCGGCCCTTCGAGCCAGCACCACCATTCAATGTGATAATGGCTGATCATTCTCAATCAGTACCCCGTTCCTGCCTTCTCCCCATACCCCCTGACTCCACTATCCTTAAGAACTCTATCTAGCTCTCTCTTGAATGCATTCAGAGCCATGATCCAATGGTGGAGTAGACTCGATATGAAGAATCCCAGCCTGAAATGTCATCGGTCCATTCCCTCTAGATCTGAAGAGGGGTTTTAAGCCCAAACATCGTCTGTCCATCCCCTCCACAGATGCTGCCTGACCCACCAACTTCCTCCAGCACTCTGGTTATGCTTTTACATGGCTGGAAGTCACACAGGCAGTGGATGAAAGTCATTCCTTGAACCCGACACAAGCCAAGGAATGAAAGTGCGATCGCCCCTGATCTACCCATTCTGGCGAAGTCGCTCTCCCGCTACCAAGAGCAAACTTACGTAGCTTGTCAGGATATGATTCATTGCGATTTTAAAGTTTAAAATGGTAATCAAAAGTGCACCTGTTTGTATCAACAATCTGATTCAGAATCTCTTAAATTATAAATGAATTGTGGTGGGAAGTGTGAGCCAGATGGTTTTCCACATGCCTCCTGCTGTATGCAATGTAGCCCATTCTTCATCTTGTTTTCCATGAATTTTACTTCTGTTGTCCTCAAAAAGAAAATGTGCTTGCCAAGATTGGTTATGTCTGAGGAGCACTAATTATCTTCTGCAGTACAACACGACTGTTCACAATGCACAAGTTCATTAGCAAACATTATGGGTGATGTACGTGCGCTAATTAGATGAAGATCTTTATTGAATTGACATTGACAGCCCAAGGCTACAAACAGTCAAGAGCTCAAGAATTCAGCCCTCGATTGTTCTCTCCAAATCTGGGTGGCAATGTTTCACATTTTTAGATGCCATGAGCTGGGTTTGATAAAGCATTCTTGCTCACTGATTGGCAGAGGAGCAAAAGGAAAATCTGCATTAATTTCTCTTCGTGATGCCAATGTAATTAGAAACACAGAACTTAGAAACATAGACAATAGGTGCAGGAGGAGGCCATTTGGCCCTTCAAACCAGCACTGCCATTCATTGTGATCATGGCTGATCATCCACAATCAGTAACCCGTGCCTGCCTTCTCCCCATATCCCTTGATTCCACTACCCCCTAGAGCTCTATCTAACTCTCTTTTAAATTCATCCAGTGAATTGGCCTCCATTGCCTTCTCTGGCAGAGAATTCCACAAATTCACAACTCTCTGGGTGAAAAAGTTTTTTCTCATCTCAGTTTTAAATGGCCTCCCCTTTATTCTAAGACTGTGGCCTCTGGTTCTGGACTCGCCCAAATCACTCGACTTCCCACATCGACTGGCAAAGCTTTTAAAGCAACAATGAAGCCCGACTGGGAGAAAATGTAGATTGAGATCAGATCAATGCTGCGATTTAAAAATGTTTTCTTTAGTGCTTTTCATTTTGTGCTTAGTGAAATTGTAGTGCCAATTAGTTGCTTTATATTGCTGTTCAGAATGGTCAATAACAAAGATAGAACAGCCTTTAATGAAGGCAAACTGCACCCAATGCCAGTGGTGACCAACAGGAATATATTGAACGTCCTCCAACACCATTAAAGACACCTACACACTTGGATTTTCCACCAGGAATGTCAGAGGCCGGGGCACTAAGCACTTCATTGGAAGACAAAAGACTGATGTGTAGTTTAGTTTAGTGCTACAGCGCGGAAACAGGCCCTTCGGCCCACCGAGTCCACACCGACCAGCGATCCCCGCACATTAACACTATCCTACACACACTAGGGACAATTTACACATTTACACCAAGCCAATTAACCTACAAACCTGCACTTCTTTGAAGTGTGGGAGGAAACCGAAGATCTCGGAGAAAACCCACGCAAGTCACGAGGAGAACGTACAAACTCTGTACAGACAGCGCCCGTAGTCGGGATCGAACCCGGGTCTCTTTCGCTGTAAGGCAGCAACTCTACCGCTGTGCCACCATGCCGCCAATGTGTCGTTGTCACTGCCAGCGCCAGGGTCAAGTCGAGGCCCCAGTACCCGGGTTTGAAACACATTGCATGTGGCGGCAGGAGATACCACCGCCAACACACTCGTGGACATGGCAATGCCTGGCTCGTTGATGCAATCAGCTGGCAGGGCTGCAAAGAGTTAGTGTGTTGAGTTTAGCTTGTTGTCACATGTACCGAGGTACAGTGAAAAGCTTTTGTCACGTGCTAACCAGTCAACAGAGAGACAATCCATGATTACAATCGAGCCGTCCACAGTGTACAGACACAGAATAAAGGGAATATCATTGTTAAAGTAAGAAATATTGTTGTAGGAGTGGAGATGTAAAAGTGTGCAGTGATTGTGATGTGTGATTTGCAGATCCACTTCTGTGACTGACACACACAGAGTCCCCTGGGTTGTGCAGGGTCTTGGATCATAAGGTCATAAGTGATAGGAGCAGAATTAGGCCATTCGGCCCATCAAGTCTACTCCGCCATTCAATCATGGCTGATCTCAAGTCAAGTCAAGTCAATTTTATTCGTATAGCACATTTAAAAACAACCCACGTTGACCAAAGTGCTGTACATCTGTTTAGGTACTAAGGAATAAATGAAACATACAGTACACGCAAACATAACAGCACATACAAAACAGTTCACAGCGCCTCCTCAATGAGCCTCAAACGCTAGGGAGTAGAAATAGGTTTTGAGCCTGGACTTAAAGGAGTCGATGGAGGGGGCAGTTCTGATGGGGAGAGGGATGCTGTTCCACAGTCTAGGAGCTGCAACCGCAAAAGCGCGGTCACCCCTGAGCTTAAGCCTAGACCGCGGGATAGTGAGTAGCCCCAAGTCGGCCGACCTGAGGGACCTGAGTTAGAGAGGGGGGTTAGAAGATTTTTGATGTAGGTGGGGGGAATGTCCATTTAGGGCTTTATACGTGAATAGGAGGAGCTTGAAGTTGATTCTGTACCGTACAGGGAGCCAGTGGAGAGAGGCCAGAATCGGGGGTGATGTGGTCCCTTTTACGGGTACCCGTCAGGAGTCTCGCTGCGGCGTTCTTGGACCAGTTGCAGGCGGGCAGGGATGATTGGCTGATCCCAGTGTATAGGGAGTTGCAGTAGTCCTAGGCGGGAGAAATGAAAGCGTGAATGATTTTTTTCAGTGTCGTCGAATTGGAGAAAGGTTTGATTTTAGCTCTGGTACGAAGTTGGAAGAAGCTGGCTTTTACCACAGCGTTGACTTGCTTGTCAAACTTTAATGCAGAGTCAAATATTACGCCGAGGTTTCTTGACATGCGGTTTGACTAGGCAGGATAGGCTTCCCAAGGCTGCCTGTTATCGATTTGATGGAGTCGGGGGGGGGGGAGGGGGGGGGGGGGTGCGAATAGGATGACCTCAGACTTGCTCTCATTTAATTGGAGGAAGTTCTGTGCATCCAACATTTTATGTCCTCAAGGCAGTGTAAGAGGCTGTTTAAATTTGACTGGTTGTTGGGTTTCAGGGGGAGGTAAAGCTGTGTGTCATCGGCATAGCAGTGGAAAGAAATGCCGTGCCTTTGAATGATTTGTGCCAAGGGGAGCATGTATAGAGAGAGAGAGAATGGGGCCTAGATGGAGCCTTGTGGTCTCCGCAGGAGAGGCTAGCTGGAGAAGAGGAATAACTGCCTATGTTGATGGCGAAACTCCTATCTTTGAGGTAGGAAACGAACCAGCTCAGGGTAGTGCCATCAATGCAACCGGAGACGGTCAATAAGGATGGTGTGGTCCACTGTATCGAATGCTGCGCTGAGGTCGAGAAGGAGCAGGATTGGCACAGTCCCGGTGTCGATGGCGAGAAGCAGGTCGTTGTGTACCTTCAACAAGCAGACTCTGTGCTGTGGTGGGCTCTGAAACCTGACTGGAAACTTTCCAGGATGGTGTTTTGGTGCAGGTAGGGCACTAATTGGTTTAGAATTGCCTTTTCAAGGACTTTTGACAGGATGGCAGTTTGGAAATGGGTCTGTAGTTGCTAGGCAAGGTGGGGTCTAGGTTAGGTTTTTTTCAGTAGGGGCTGGACCACCGCGTGCTTGAAACTGGTTGGAACAGTGCCAGTGGCCAGAGAACTGTTGATAATAGAGAGGATGCTGGACCGGCTATTGCAATGACATCTTCAGAAGGGCAGTGGGGGCAGGATCAAGGGGGCAGGTTGCAGGTTTCATAGCGGAGACAAGCTTTGCAAGGGAGGATAGAGTGACGGGTTGGAAACAGTCCAATTTAGATGAACAGGACCAGTGAGACAGCTAGGTCACGGGTGGGAGGGGAAATGTTCATTCTAATGTTCTCAACTTTGCTGGTGAAAAATTTAGCGAATTCTTCGCACTTAGCAGGGGACCCAACTAAGCTGGTACTGGGGGCGGGACATATGACAGAGGTAATAGTGCTAAATAGGACGGAGTTATGAGAGTTTTTGGAGATAAGGTCGGGAGAAGTATTGTGCCCCTCGCAGACTTTACTGCTTCCTTGATATTTGAGAAGATTGTTTTCTCAGTATTTCGAAGGAAATTTGAAGCTTGTCACATTTCCACCTCCGTTCTGATTTTCTGCACTCCCTTCTTAGGGCTCTGGTGATGTCATTGAGCCAAGTCCAACCTTTGGGCTTAGGCTTTTCATTTTAAGGGGAGCGATCTATCTCTCCCTCCTAACCCCATTCTCCTGCCTTCTCCCCATAACCCCTGACACCCGTACTAATCAAAATATCCACTGACTTGGCTCCACAGCCGTCTGTGGCAATGAATTCCACAGATTCACCACCCTCTGGCTAAAGAAATTCCTCCTCATCTCCTTCATAAAGGAACGTCCTTTATCTGTTTATTATGAATTAATTTGATTCGAGATGCTAATAGAAACAGCCGATGTGATGAAGACAAAGTGTGATGAAGGCAGTGATGTTGTTCAAAGGCTTTTTCACCTGGAGCTGACGGCTGGCTCTCAGTTATTGCCAGACAGTGAGGCAGGGCATCCTGACCCCATGCAGCAGCTGATCTCTGTACAGAGCCCAAGCTGAGCCCACTGCATGCAGCGCTGATTGAAAACTGTCTCTCGGCGTTTTGCAAAGAGATAAAAATGAACTTTAAAAAAAAGAATTTTAATCTTGTAGGAGCAAAGATGTGCGTTAAGACAGAGAGCTTTGGATTCACACATCGCCCAGCCCCTCTCGACATCGGCAAACCTTGGCGGGAGACCAATGCTGCCGACTTCTAAGTTCTTAGCTACTAGGAGATGTCTCCAGTTTCTGTAATTGCGTCTTTATCGCAAGCACTTTAGATTGGAATTGATTTGGCTTCATGTGGAGGATTTATCCTTCATGAATTTCATTATAAAATTCATTTTAATTAATTTCTTAATCTTCTCCCGCGCTCCTGAGACTCACAGATAACTGGTTTTTTAACCTTTCTCACGCTATCTTATAAAAGAAGTTTACTATTTGTCAAATACAAATCACAACACCTTTCTCGGACGGTTTCTCCTGCAACACTCAACTTGGGCGGCACGGTGGCGCAGCGGTAGTAGTTGCTGCCTCACGGGCGCCAGAGACCCGGGTTCGATCCTGACTACGGCTGCTGGTCTGTACGGAGTTTGCACCTTCTCCCAGGGACCGTGTGTATTTTCTCCGGGATCTCAGATTTCCTCCCACATTCCAACACTTGTTGGTATGTTCATTGTCTCGGTATAATTGTAAATTGTCCCTAATGTGTAGGATAGTGTTAGTGTGCGGGGATCGCTGGTCGGCGTGGACTTGGTGGGCTGAAAGGTCTGTTTCCGCGCTGTATCTCTAAACTAAACTAACCAAATCAAACCTCTGGGAGGGTCTTGACCCGAAGCGTAACCCATTCCTTCTCCACAGAGATGCTGCCTGTCCCGTCGGAGTTACTCCAGCATTTGTGTCTATCTTCAAATCAAACCTCATGATTGTTCGAGTGTTCTACCCACAGAACATGGCGACGTTTCAACCAGAACTACTACACAAAATGCACTGCCAATAAATCAGAGCGTCACTCAATATTCAACATCTAAACAAAACTCAAGGAGCCGCAAAGTTAAAGTTCATGGAGAACGTATGTGTTTTATTGAATGAGGTGTTGCGGACATGACAGATGTCAATTGGTCGTGACATCGGATGGAAATTGCTGATAAAGGGTGGTCGAGATTCCCCCAGAGTTTGTACCAGGAGCAGATCTTTTTAGATTTTAGATATAGATTTAGAGATACCAGCGCGGAAACAGGCCTTCGGCCCACCGAGTCCGCGCCGCCCAGCGATCCCCCGCACATTAACACCTATCCTACACAAACCAGCGACAATTTTTTTTTACATTACCCAGTCAATTACCTACATACCTGTACGCCTTTGGAGGTCGTGGGAGGAAACGAAGATCTCGGAGAAACCCACGCAGGTCACGGAGAGAACGTACAAACTCCGAGTTGAGCAGTTTGTAGTCACACCAGGGGCTCGGGCCTCACGAGTTTAGGCCTGTCCAAAAATGCAGCTAATCCTTTGTGACGTCCTAATGTGTCAGCTGAAAGATGCCCCTTTATCTTGCAATGGGTCATAAAACCAGAACTCAAGTTCAACTCCAATTCACCAGCTTATGTGTTGTGGAATTCTTTGTCACAGACGGCTGTGGAGGCCAAGTCAGTGGATATTTTGAAGGCAGAGACAGATAGATCTTGATTAGAAACATAGAAACATAGACCATAGAAAATAGGTGTCAGGAGTAGGCCATTCGGCCCTTCGAGCTGCACCGCCATTCAATATGATCATGGCTGATCATCCAGCTCAGTAACCTGTACCTGCCTTCTCTCCATACCCCCTGATCCCTTTAGCAAAAAGGGCCACATCTAACTCCCTCTTAAATATAGCTAATGAACTGGCCTTAACTACTTTCTGTGGCAGAGAGTTCCACAGACTCACCACTCTCTGTGTGAAGAAATGTTTTCTCATCTCGGTCCCTAAAAGACTTCCCCCTTATCCTTAAGCTGTGACCCTGGTTCTGGACTCCCCCAACATCGGGAACAATCTTCCCGCATTCTAGGCCTCTCCAACCCCTTAAGAATTTTATATGTTTCTATAAGATCCCCCCTCAGTCTTCTAAATTCCAGCGAGTACAAGCCCAGTCTATCAGTCTTTCCTCATATGAAAGTCCCGCCATCCCAGGGATCAATCTGGTGAACCTTCTCTGTACTCCCTCTAAGCAAGAACGTCTTCCTCAGGTTAGGAGACCAAAACTGCACACAATACTCCAGGTGCGGTCTCACCAAGGCCCTGTACAACTGCAGCAGAACCTCCCTGCTCCTAAACTCAAATCCTCTTGCTCTGAATGCCAACATACCATTCGCTTTCTTCACTGCCTGCTGCACCTGCATGCTTGCTTTCAATGACTGGTGCACCATGACACCCAGGTCACGTTGCATCTCCCCTTCTCCCAATCGGTCACCATTCAGGTAATACTACTGCTTTCCTGTTCTTGCCGCCAAAGTGGATAACCTCACATTTATCCACATTATATTGCATCTGCCATGCATTTGCCCACGCGTCAGTCTGAAGAAGGGTCTCGACCCGAAACGTCACCCATTCCTTCTCTCCCGAGATGCTGCCTGACCTGCTGAGTTACTCCAGCATTTGTGAATATACACACATACACATAAATCATTTCCATTCATGACCAATGACTAAATAATAAACCCGAAGCACAGAAAGTACGATGATGATTTTGTTTTAAGATGCCATTGTGATCATTTGGTTTGCTTCATGAAGCACACGCAAGTCTATGGAGTGCAAGCTTTGTCTGCTTGCAGCATTCTGTGGCAATCCTGATTGTGGTTGAATAAGAAAAGTGTTCAATAAACCTACCAGAACCTTCCACAATGATTTCATTAGTGGAGTACACTGCAGGTGTGACAAACTGGCTCTCGATGCAAAGTGAAAATATTTCGTAACTGGGTAGTTGTCCCTATTATTTTATGATTATTGCACATCACTCACAGTGCGTAATCAATAATGGTGTGAATTGGTTGGTTCTATCATTACCCACTTCTCTCTCAGTTCTTCGTGGAGGAAGCTGAGGGGTGATCTTACCGAGATGTGTGGCACCATGAGGGGAATAATTAATGTGAACGCAAAGAGTCTTATCCTCAGCATCGGGGAATCAAGAACCAGAGGTCACAGGTATTGGAGGAGGGAGGGGAAAGATTTTGACGTGTGGCACGGTGGTGCAGTGGTAGAGTTGCTGCCTTACAGCGAATGCAGCGCCGGAGACCCGGGTTCCATCCCGACTACGGGCGCTGTCTGTACGGAGTTTGTACGTTCTCCCCATGACCTGCATGGGTTTTCCCCGAGATCTTCGGTTTCCTCCCCCACTCCAAAGACGTACAGGTTTGTAGGTTAACTGGCTTGGTAAATGTAAATATTGTCCCTAGTGGGTATAGGATAGTGTTAGTGTGCCGAAGGGCCTGTTTCCGCGCTGTATCTCTAAACTAAACTTAAAAAATTAATAGGAACCCGCGGGGCACCTTTATCACACAGAGGGTGGAGGGTGTCTGGAACGAGCTGCCAGAGGAAGTATTCGGAGCAGGTACAACACCAACAACAACAGTTAAAAATACATTTGGGCAGGGACATGGATAAGAAATTTGGCCAAAGGTGGGCAAATGGGACCAGCATAGATGGGGTACCCTGCCCAGCAGGAGCGAGTTGGGCCGAAGGGCCTGTTTCTGTGCTGCGTGACTCTATGACTGAAAATCAAATCAAAAGCAGTAACAAGAGCTGCAAGTGCAAGAACGCACCCTGTGAGGAGTTTCAATACTAAAGTGGAAGGATTTATATTTGGAAGTAAAGGAGTAATCAAAAATAAACAGGATTAGTGATATCTCACAGGAATCTTTACTGGGACTTAACTATCAACTATATTCATTTCTGATTTAGATAATACCCCAGAGAGAGAAATATTCAGACTTTCTGAATGATGCAAGGATTAGCAGCGTAGACATAGAAAATAATGTCACAGCCAGACGCTGGAGATTAGATAGAGATGTGGAAGTGTGGGAGAACCAGTCACCACAAGAGTCAGGTCACAAAGTGCCCATGCTGACCAAGCTGGCATCTTGGGCTCACCACATTTGCCCAGACTTGGTCTATACTCCTGCCCAAATGTCATTAAAAAGTCGAAGATAGACAGAACAAGCTGGAGTAACTCAGCGGGACAGGCAGCATCTCTGGAGAGAAGGAATGGGTGACGTTTCGGGTCGAGACCCTTCTTCAGACTGGTTAGGGATAAGGGAAACGAGGGATATAGACGGTGATGTAGAGAGATAAAGAACAATGAATGAAAGATATGCAACAAAGTAACGATGATAAAGGGAACAGGCCATTGTTGGCTGTTTTTGGGTGAAAAAGAGAAGCTGGGGAGACTTGGGTGGGGGAGGGATGGAGAGAGAGGGAATGATGGGGTTACGTGAATGAATGAATGAATGAATGAATGAATGAATGAATGAATAAGTTTATTGGCCAAGTATGCAGATACAAGGAATGTGCCTTGGTGCTCCGCTCACAAATGACAACACAAACATACAGTTAACAATTAAGAATAAAGCATAAACACATCAAAATAATAAGGATACAACATTACGGTCTAAACATGTGGGTGAAAATAAACCAGAGCAAAAAAGAGACTACAGACTTTGGTTATTGAGTAGAACATTCACTCGTGGCAAAAAGCTGTTTTTATGTCTGGCTGTGGCTGCCTGAAGTGAATGAAATCAATATCCATACCACTGGCCTGCAAGCTGACCAGGCTAAATATCAGATGCTGTTCCTCCAATTTGCGTCTAGCCTCACTCTGACAGTGGAGGAGACCTAGGACAGAAAGGTCAGTGTGGGAATGGGATGGGGAATTACAAAGTCTTTAACAAGTTGTGATTGCATCCGCTCCTGCAGCTTCCTCTGGCAGCTTGTTCCAGATACGCTCTACCCTCTGCGTGAAGAAGCGGCCCGCTGATGTCCCATTATTCTGTGTTCTGGAGTACTGTGTGCAGTTGTACAGGGCCCTAGTGAGACCACACCTGGAGTACTGTGTGCAGTTGTACAGGGCCCTGATGAGACCGCACCTGGAGTACTGTGTGCAGTTGTACAGGGCCCTAGTGAGACCGCACCTGGAGTACTGTGTGCAGTTGTACAGGGCCCTAGTGAGACCGCACCTGGAGTACTGTGTGCAGTTGTACAGGGCCCTAGTGAGACCGCACCTGGAGTACTGTGTGCAGTTGTACAGGGCCCTAGTGAGACCGCACCTGGAGTACTGTGTGCAGTTTTGGTCTCCAAATTTGAGGAAGGATATTCTTGCTATTGAGGGCGTGCAGCGTAGGTTTACTAGGTTAATTCCCGGAATGGCGAGACTGTCACATGTTGAAAGACTGGAGTGACTAGGCTTGTATACACTGGAATTTAGAAGGATGAGAGGGGATCTTATCGAAACGTATAAGATTATTAAGGGGTTGGACACATTAGAGGCAGGAAACATGTTCCCAATGTTGGGGGAGACCAGAACCAGGGGCCACAGTTTAAGAATAAGGGGTAGGCCATTTAGAACAGAGATGAGGAAAAACTTTTTCAGTCAGAGAGTTGTGAATCTGTGGAATTCTCTGCCTCAGAGGGCAGTGGAGGCTAATTCTCTGAATACATTCAAGAGAGAGCTAGATAGAGCTCTTAAGGATAGCGGAGTCAGGGGGTATGGGGAGAAAGCAGGAACCGGGTACTGATTGAGAATGATCAGCCATGATCACATTGAATGGCAGTGCTGGCTCGAAGGGCCGAATGGCCTCCTCCTGCACCTATTGTCTATTGTCTATTCCCTGATCATGTATCTATACACTGTAACTGGCTCGATTACCTGGAGTATTGTGTACAGTTTTGGTCTCCTAATCTGAGGAAAGACATTCTAGCCTTAGAGGGAGTACAGAGAAGGTTCACCAGATTGATCCCTGGGATGGCAGGACTTTCATATGAAGAAAGACTGGATAGACTCGGCTTGTACTCGCTGGAATTTAGAAGACTGAGGGGGGATCTTATTGAAACATATAAAATTCTTAAGGGGTTGGAGAGGCTAGATGCGGGAAGATTGTTCCCGATGTTGGGGAAGTCCAGAACCAGGGGTCACAGCTTAAGGATAAGGGGGAAGTCTTTTAGGACCGAGATGAGAAAACATTTCTTCACACAGAGAGTGGTGAGTCTGTGGAATTCTCTGCCACAGAAGGTAGTTGAGGCCAGTTCATTGGCTATATTTAAGAGGGAGTTAGATGTGGCCCCTGTGGCTAAAGGGATCAGGGGGTATGGAGAGAAGGCAGGTACAGGTTACTGAGCTGGATGATCAGCCATGATCATATTGAATGGCAGTGCAGGCTCGAAGGGCCGAATGGCCTACTCCTGCACCTATTTTCTATGTTTCTATGTTTCTATTGTCTTTCCACTGACTGCATAGCCATTCCGAAAGGGACCCATTTACCCCCACTCTTTGCTTTCTGTCTGTCTGTCTGATCACTGTACCTCGGTACACGTGACAATAAACTGAACTGAGACTGTGACACAAGCCACCACAGTGAAACCTACTGCATGAAGTGTGGAAGTTAGACACAAAAAATGGTGAAATAACTCAGCGGGTCTTTGACATAGACAATAGACAATAGACAATAGGTGCAGGAGTAGGCCATTCGGCCCCTCGAGCCAGCACTGCCATTCAATGTGATCATGGCTGATTCGGGTCAAGACCTTTCTTCAGTCTGAAGAAGGGTCTCAACCCAAAACATCACCCATTCCTTCTCTCCAGAGATGCTGCCTGACCCGCTGAGTTACTCCAGCACTTTGTGTCTACCTTCGGTTTAAACCTGCATCTGCAGTTTTCTCCCCTACACTTTAACTAAAAAGGCAATACGGGGAGAAAAGATGAGGTACGAGGGTAAACTAGCCAATAATATAAAGGAGGATAGCAAAAGTTTTTTTAGGTACGTGAAGAGGAAAAAAATAGTCAAGGCAAATGTGGGTCCCTTGAAGACAGAAGCAGAGGAATTTATTATGGGGAACAAAGAAATGGCAGACGAGTTAAACCGTTACTTTGGATCTGTCTTCACTGAGGAAGATACACACAATCTCCCAAATGTTCTAGGGGCCGGAGAACCTAGGGTGATGGAGGAACTGAAGGAAATCCACATTAGGCAGGAAATGGTTTTGGGTAGACTGATGGGACTGAAGGCTGATAAATCCCCAGGGCCTGATGGTCTGCATCCCAGGGTACTTAAGGAGGTGGCTCTAGAAATAGTGGAAGCATTGGAGATCATTTTTCAATGTTCTATAGATTCAGGATCAGTTCCTGTGGATTGGAGGATAGCAAATGTTATCCCACTTTTTAAGAAAGGAGGGAGAGAGAAAACGGGTAATTATAGACCAGTTAGTCTGACATCAGTGGTGGGGAAGATGCTGGAGTCAATTATAAAAGACGAAATTGCTGAGCATTTGGATAGCAGTAACAGGATCATTCCGAGTCAGCATGGATTTACGAAGGGGAAATCATGCTTGACAAATCTACTGGAATTTTTTGAGGATGTAACTAGGAAAATTGACAGGGGAGAGTCAGTGGATGTGGTGTACCTCGACTTTCAGAAAGCCTTCGACAAGGTCCCACATAGGAGATTAGTGGGCAAAATTAGGGCACATGGTATTGGGGGTAGGGTACTGACATGGATAGAAAATTGGTTGACAGACAGAAAGCAAAGAGTGGGGATAAATGGGTCCCTTTCGGAATGGGAGGCAGTGACCAGTGGGGTACCGCAAGGTTCGGTGCTGGGACCCCAGCTATTTATGATATACATTAATGACTTAGACGAAGGGATTAAAAGTACCATTAGCAAATTTGCAGATGATACTAAGCTGGGGGGTAGTGTGAATTGTGAGGAAGATGCAATAAGGCTGCAGGGTGACTTGGACAGGTTGTGTGAGTGGGCGGATACATGGCAGATGCAGTTTAATGTAGATAAGTGTGAGGTTATTCACTTTGGAAGTAAGAATAGAAAGGCAGATTATTATCTGAATGGTGTCAAGTTAGGAGGAAGGGGAGTTCAACGAGATCTGGGTGTCCTAGTGCATCAGTCAATGAAAGGAAGCATGCAGGTACAGCAGGCAGTGAAGAAAGCCAATGGAATGTTGGCCTTCGTAACAAGAGGAGTTGAGTATAGGAGCAAAGAGGTCCTTCTACAGTTGTACCGGGCCCTGGTGAGACCGCACCTGGAGTACTGTGTGCAGCTTTGGTCTCCAAATTTGAGGAAGGATATTCTTGCTATGGAGGGCTTGCAGCGTAGGTTCACTAGGTTAATTCCCGGAATGGAGGGACTGTCGTATGTTGAAAGGCTGGAGCGATTGGGCTTGTATACACTGGAATTTAGAAGGATGAGGGGGGATCTTAATAGACAATAGACAATAGACAATAGGTGCAGGAGTAGGCCATTCAGCCCTTCGAGCCAGCACCGCCATTCAATGCGATCATGGCTGATCACTCTCAATCAGTACCCCGTTCCTGCCTTCTCCCCATACCCCCTCACTCCGCTATCCTTAAGAGCTCTATCCAGCTCTCTCTTGAAAGCATCCAACGAACTGGCCTCCACTGCCTTATGAGGCAGAGAATTCCACACCTTCACCACTCTCTGACTGAAAAAGTTCTTCCTCATCTCCGTTCTAAATGGCCTACCCCTTATTCTTAAACTGTGGCCCCTTATTGAAACATATAAGATAATTAGGGGATTGGACACATTAGAGGCAGGAAACATGTTCCCAATGTTGGGGGAGTCCAGAACAAGGGGCCACAGTTTAAGAATAAGGGGTAGGCCATTTAGAACGGAGATGAGGAAGAACTTTTTCAGTCAGAGAGTGGTGAAGGTGTGGAATTCTCTGCCTCAGAAGGCAGTGGAGGCCAGTTCGTTGGATGCTTTCAAGAGAGAGCTGGATAGAGCTCTTAAGGATAGCGGAGTGAGGGGGTATGGGGAGAAGGCAGGAACGGGGTACTGATTGAGAGTGATCAGCCATGATCGCATTGAATGGCGGAGCTGGCTCGAAGGGCTGAATGGCCTACTCCTGCACCTATTGTCTATTGTCTATTGACTGTGACACAAGCCACCACAAGGGTCTGAGTCACAGTGAAACCTACTGCATGAAGTGTGGAAGTTAGACACAAAAAATGGTGAAATAACTCAGCGGGTCTTTGACAGTAGACAATATACAATAGGTGCAGGAGTAGGCCATTCGGCCCCTCGAGCCAGCACTGCCATTCAATGTGATCATGGCTGATTCGGGTCGAGACCTTTCTTCAGTCTGAAGAAGGGTCTCAACCCAAAACATCACCCATTCCTTCTCTCCAGAGATGCTGCCTGACCCGCTGAGTTACTCCAGCACTTTGTGTCTACCTTCGGTTTAAACCTGCATCTGCAGTTTTCTCCCGTACACATAAAGTGTGGAGTTGCTTCAGATGTAGTTACATGAAGTTATGTGACAAGCCGCTCCAGAATAGCTTGCACGTTGTACAAGGTGCTGTGTGATTAGCTGTGTATCTGGCACTGTACAGTCTTTGCACAGCACTGACATACGGGGGTACCACTTATATCGAAGTTGAGGTTTAAAAATGAATCTGCAGCCATCGACATCTTGGTAACTCGATGCACCCTTTCAGTATTTACTTGTCTTACTTCCAACTCATTTACAAAAACAAACACAATAGTGGTCCAGAGTGGTCCAGGGTACGAGCAGGTTGACTGTGTGGGGTGGTGACAGATCCAGGGGCAGTTCTTACTCTTACCCTGGCCGTTTCACCAATCCCCTCTGTTCTTTACATTAACCAGACATGTGAATGAGGTAAAAAAACGAGGAAAAGTGCCGAACACTTGCACAGTGGGCCTCAAAAAGGTCAAAAAAGTGTTGAAAATTTACACACAAAATTACCAGTTTCAAGCCTCTTTTAGTGCATTACAAAGTAAAAACGGACATTACAAAATAGTGTGAATATGTCACTGTGCACTAATAACATTTTTATTATCTTAATTAATTTAGTTATATAATCTTGCACTTAAATTTAATATATACTAATTACCGTTCCACCACTGATTTTCTGGCACTCTTGGTTCCAGAGCTTTGCTGGTTTATCCAGCCGGCCAAGGAAGTCGCTCAGCGATGGCCATCGATGTGCTGGTTCCAGCTGGGCTGGAGTTCCAGAGCCCCGGCCGCAGGTTGCAAATTCAACCCACTGATCGGCCGTGGAAGTCCCGATGAGGTCGAGATTGGCTGCCTTGCCCAGCCGAGGTGCCACATTTTCGAAGAGACTTCCAGGGCGCGGGGGATTTCAAGTGGGCTCTCGTAATTTTGTCTGGATTTCAATGATTAGCGGAACTCCTAGCGACCTCTAGCGGAACCCTAGTATTCTGGGGAACCCTGGCTGCAAAACACTGCTATGCACCGTTTATTTTCTTTTTTTTTCTTTCTTTTTTTCAATCCAATTTCTCCGTCGGTAAAAGCGATTTTGGCAAAGTGAAAAATGCGGAAATCATGCAAAAAGCGCGGAAAATCGATTTTGAAAACGCGGAAATCCGCGGAAACGCAGAAAATTCCCATGCTTGATAAACACAAAATGCTGGAGTAACTCAGCGGGACAGGCTGCATCTCTGGAGAGAAAGAATAGGTGACGTTTCGGGACAAGACCATTCTCGGCCCGAAACGTCACCCATTCCTTCTCTCCAGAGATGCTGCCTGACCCGCTGAGTTACTCCAGCTTTCTGTGTCTATCTTCGGTTTAAACCAGCACCTGTAGTTCCTTCTTCCACCCATTGTTCTTTATGTTGGGGGGTTGATCAATGAAGCCATGCAACCTTACACCTGTGTGTGAGCGCGGTCTTAATGGGGAGTTTCCTGGGCTCAGGGTGCAGCTTAAAAATAAATTCAATCTTGACTCTGAACAAACAGACCATAAATCACTTTCACAGCAAAACAAAATAGCTTCCCGCTTGCCAATCTCTGAAGAAGGGTCTCGACCCGAAACGTCACCCATTCCTTCTCTCCCGAGATACTGCCTGACCTGCTGAGTTACTCCAGCATTTTGTGAATAAACCGATTTGTACCAGCATCTGCAGTTATTTTCTTATATTATGCCAATGTGCAGGTGTGTGTCAGTGCGGTGTGGCCACTAATTACCGTGCGTAGGCTCACTGGTGACTGCCTGCCTTTCCCCACTGCGTCGCTCTCTGTTGATGAAAGCAGACTCTCCCCAAATAGTAATGACCAAGATCGAGCTTGACCCCCTGACTTCTGACCTCTGCTCTTGGTTTATCCCTCCTGAACATTTATAACAAAGAATGAAGGCTTCGGCGCACCGGGTCCACACTGACCAGAGATCCCCCCACACTAACACTATCCTACACAAACTGGGGACAATTTAACAAAGCCAATTTACCTACAAACCTGCACGTCTTTGGAGTGTGGGAGGAAACCAGAGCTCCTGGAGAAAAGCCACCTCGGTCAGGGGGTGAACGCACAAACTCCGTACAGACAGCACCCATAGTCAGGATGGAACCCGGGTCTCCGGCGCTGTGAGGCGGCAACTCTACCGCTGTGCCACCGTGCGTGAGAGTTACTATGATGAATTTCTCTCTAAATATTTGTAATGAGAAGTTGCACAAGGAATGGCATAAGTCAGGCTGATAAAAACTCTTGTAGGCATAAGGTCATAAGTCATAGGAGTAGAATTAGGCCATTCGGCCCATCAAGTCTACTCCGCTATTCAATCATGGCTGATCTATCTCTCCCTCCTAACCCCATTCTCCTGTCTTCTCCCCTTGCTCCCTGACACCTGTACTCATCAAAATTAGTAGGCAAATGAACGAATGATGGGACCGTGTTATTTACGTAAGATGAATGGGCCACTGAAGGTATATATAATATAAGAAAATAACTGCAGATGCTGGTACAAATCGAAGGTATTTATTCAAAAAATGCTGGAGTAACTCAGCAGGTCAGGCAGCATCTCGGGAGAGAAGGAATGGACGACGTTTCAGGTCGAGACCCTTCTTCAGACCACTGAGGGTTGTCAGTGTTGCATCTGTAAACGAACAAGCATTAATGTTTTTGCCTTAGTAGATGTTGGGTACTGTGGAGATTCACAAAGTGGTTTTGTGGGTGAATTACTTCTAATCCCCAAGTCTAACACTCTCAACAAATTGACTGGCATCAGTTTCCGGATAGCGCTGTCTAAATCTCATTGCAGTGCACAGAACGTAAAACAATTACTTCTCGATTAAATCCACTCCTGCGTTTTGTCTCACTTGATCCTGCTATGGGTCTTTTCCACTTTGCACATGAATCCGTTTAAACAGAGGTTGCCTTTATTTGGTTACTGATTCATTAAACACACTTTGAAATTCAGCTATATTTCAATACAAATTTTAACATCACAGACCATTTACAAAACCTAATAGACAATTGCTCTCGCTTAACTGCTACTAAAGGCTTAAATGTTTTATTGGTATTTGATTTTCCGTATTGATTTCGACAAAAAAACTTGTAATTAATTGATGCAGAACGTGATGCAATTTTTCATGGCACTGTTTAAGTATTCAAACAATAGCTGATCTGTAATCATCTCAGCAAGGGTTCAAATATAAAGAGAAATATAACAGATTTAATAATCCTCTTCATTATGGCTCAGAGTAATCAATGGGAATTGTTCAGGTACTTAGGTAACGAAGGAAGGTTTGCAATAGGAGAGGCAGCAAATTCACTTGGTGGTAATCTTGGTATTTTCATGGCACAGTGATGTGCCTTACTGACGACGATGTACAACTAGTGAAGCTGACTTCAGTTTATTCACGCACCACATCGCTCACACCTCAGTCTTTGTTTCGCTGTGGTTTACAAAGGCTGGACTAAATCCAAATTGTCTCCAATTAAATCAATCACATGAGTCACTCTTACAGTTTCTGAGAGTTTTTAATTTAGATCCAACATTTTAAATTCTTTTGTCTCTCTCCCGTGAGATGTTTTGTAATTATCATGCAGTGAATTAAGAAAAATAGTCTGTGCCTAAAAATATTCTTCCAGATTGTATCCAGGGCCTGTTACTTTTAATTGATCTTCTTACCTTGCAACTCTTTTGTCTTCTCTGGGGAAGATCCTGCATCACACCTCCATGGCCAATACTTAAGTTTTATTCATGCACAGAACCTATGGTTTGCTGATAAGGCCTCTGTATATTGCACAAACCACATTGACTTTTAACTAAAGATAGGCACAAAGTACTGGAATAACCCAGCAGGTCAGGCAGCATCTCTGGAGCACATGAATAGGTGACATTTCAGGACAGGACCCTACTTCAGACTGAAGAAGGATCATATCATATCATATCATATATCTACAGCCGGAAACAGGCCTTTTCGGCCCTCCAAGTCCGTGCCGCCCAGTGATCCCACTATCCTACACCCACTAGGGACAATTTTTACATTTACCCAGCCAATTAACCTACATACCTGCACGTCTTTGGAGTGTGGGAGGAAACCGAAGATCTCGGAGAAAACCCACGCAGGTCACGGGGAGAACGTACAAACTCCTTACAGTGCAGCACCCGTAGTCAGGATCGAACCTGAGTCTCCGGCGCTGCATTCGTTGCGAAACGTCACCTATCCATGTTCTCCAGAGATGCTGCCTGACCCACTGAGTTACTCCAGCACTCTGTGAAACGTCACCTATCCATGTTCTCCACAGACGCTGCCTGACCCACTGAGTTACTCCAGCACTCTGTGAAATGTCACCTACCCATGTTCTCCAGAGACACTGCCTGACCCACTGAGTTACTCCAGCACTCTGTGAAACGTCACCTATCCATGTTCTCCAGAGATGCTGCCTGATCTGCTGAATTACTCCAGCACATTGTGTCTTATTTTTTAAACCAGCACCAGCAGTTTCCTGTGTCTACACAACTCACTGCCTCCGAAAAGCAGACAACTTAATCAAGGACCTTTTCACCCTAGTCATTCCCTCTTCTCCCTTTCCCACTTGGGCAGGACATACAAAAGCTTGATAGTACGTACCACCAGATTCAGGAACAGCTTCTTCCCTGCTGTTATCAGGTGGTCCTCCAATAAACCATGATCTTCCAGCCTACCTCATTGCAGGCATTTGACATTTTCTCTGGACTGTTATGTTGAATGCTGTGCCACTGCATGCTCTGCACTCTGGGACTTTTCTCTTTGCGCTGCCTGTTGTATTTGTGTATGGCTTGGTTGCATTTATGTATAGACCAATCTGATTTGATTGGAAAGCATGCAAACAGAAGCTTGTCACCATATCTCGGTACACGTAACAATCATAAACCAAACCAAACAAATCCCAAAGGTCTGAAGAAGGGTCTCGACCTGAAACGTCACCCATTCCTTCTCTCCAGAGATGCTGCCTGACCCACTGAGTTACTCCAACATTTTGTGTCTATCTTTGGTATAAACCAGCATCTGCAGTTCCTTCCTAACCCTCTCCATTCCCAGACTTTACCGCAGTTATGTGCTTGTTCCGTTACAATAATATCCCTTGCAGTAAAACGTAATGTCCCACCCACTCCCCTGACATCAGTCTGAAGAAGGGTCCCGACCCAAAACGTCACCCATTCCTTCTCTCCACAGATGCTGCCTGACCCGCTGAGTTACTCCAGCACTCTGTGAAACGTCACCTATCCATGTTATCCACAGATGCTGCCTGACCCGCTGAGTTACTCCAGCACTCAGTGAAATGTCACCTACCCATGTTCTCCACAGATGCTGCCTGACCCGCTGAGTTACTCCAGCATTTTGTGTCTACAATAATAGCAAAGATGGTTTAGAAAGTCTAAACAGCACAATCTGCTTGCTTTTTCTAGCAACTAATTTTGTAATCATCTGTGAAAACTGTGAAATTTAGTTCAATGCAAATGGTGTATTTAGTTTTTTTCCCCCATCAAATGCACAGCAGAGGTCTGAGGAGCATATGGTGAAATCTGCAGAGAATGAGAATGATGTGCAAGTTGCTGGGAGCAGGGGCTGTCTTGCACTGTGGTTATCGTGGGTTGACAGTAGAATCTCTGACTGCAGGTAGCACCATTCTCCCAGCTCATACCCACCATCTCATTGCTTGCACAACACCACTTATCATACCAGCAAGGTTTCTGCAACACATTCTCACTTCACATTGCCGCTCCACTGGCTACATGCAGATTAGCTTTCAACGAGGCCAATTTATAACAATTTTAGCTCATTTGAGAAGAATATGTTCGACCAAGCCTTGTTGGTCGACTCGAATTGCCTGCTTAATTATCACGCCTGTCGACATTCAAGTGCGGACAAGAAGCTTGCTGAGGCATGGAGCACTGAGTAACAAAGAAGAAATAAAAGCGGGTCAAATGTTATTCTCGGGAGTTGACGTTTTATTACTAAACACAAATAAATAGTGGCTAAAAAATAATTTGAAGTTAGTTAAATGTACCACTGAAGGACAAGCCACTGACTATTTTGTATAAATAATGGTTAAAACGTCTCTCTGCGATTTTGGTTAAATCCTCAGGGTGCACCTTACAATGAATGATGTGCAATTTATTTTGGTGGAGGAAGATTTGAACAGGCATCACTCAAAGACAGGCAGCCTGGGGGTTGGAACCTACTCCACTACCTTCAGCCAAGCTGTAAAAGTAATCGGCAGAAATCATATTGTCTTAAAATTGCAACTCAGTCGCTTGGAATATCTTTGAAAAGTAATTTATTTCCTGAACAGAACTGAAGACTGATGGAGTGAAGGTGCCTTGGATGCACAGAGCAACAGTCTAGGTTGCAATCGAACACTACAGTTACGTTACTTATACAATGATGTTCATGTGCGTTGTGATTGCATAGTTTGCACCCAGAATAATGCATTCAAATATCATGCACGACTGCACAAATCACAAAATTGTCCCCACTTTGAAATCAATCTCCCACTGATTATTGTATTTGATCCATTCGCGTCAGCAGGGAAAACATTTTCTCACCGTAAGTAATAATGTAAAATAATCTAATCATCTGCAAATTTCAGTTCCAATTTCAACTTTGCATTTATGGTCAATCCTACTTTAAAGGTTCTGCATATTATACTTTATACAATATGTTACAATGACTGTGGGCTTGACAACGATCAAATACAACTCTTCAGGAATCAGATGAAATGAGGTTTGGACAATTTAAATGATTTGATCAAAGTAGGCAAAAATTCTGCGGTGGCAGAAACGACAAACTGCAAATATAGATTCCCAGCAAGCTGCGAGATGGTGCATACTTTAGTGTAGGAAGGAACTGCAGATGCTGGTTTAAACCAAAGATAGACACAAAAAGTTGGAGTAACTCAGCGACATCAGCAACAGGTAGCATCTCTGGAGAGAAGGAATGGGTGACGTTTCAGGTCGAGAACCTTCTTCAGACTTCTTCAAACACTAAAGATGGTTCATTTGTGATTTAAAAGACCTGGGTTGAAACTTGTTCGAAGTAGATGTTGGAGATTTATCAAGACAGAATCTTTCTGTCCTTCACCCTAGTTGACATTAGTGTTTAACAAGTAACTCAGCTGGGAGCTGGCCCTAGGTGGACCATACTGTCTCTAATGTTCACCCTGGGTTAAGGAACGCACTAGGTTGCACCCATCCCCTCCCCTCATGGTTACACAGAGAGTGTACACAATCTTTGTTAATTGCATAAAATCACCTCAGACAGCAAATATGAAAGCAAACACCACCAGCGACCACGTGCTCCCGCTCCACCAATGGCGGGCGCCCGGGGGCGGCACGTGCCCGCTGGCTGGGTGAGGTCACATGGGGGCGCGGGGCGGTGACGTCACCTTGTCCCGTATTTGGAAGTTGGCAACATAGAGTCATACAGTCCTACAGCACAGAAAGAGGCCCTTCGGCCCATCGTGTCCGCGCCGCCCGTTACCAAACATCTATCCAGAACACATATTTACTGCTTTTCTTTCAACATCATTCAATTGACAGTTTGTTAGTTTCGTAACACAAGGCAGGCCTCACCTTTCACAATTAGCTCTGCATAATTGGACACTCCCGAGCCGCCTTCCGACCGGATCACACATCGGTATTTGCTGGTGGTCTTGTGCGATGTATCTGCCACGCTGACAGTGGCTGAGAACCGCCTGTGGTTCACCACCCTGGTCACCATCAGGGCCGTATCCTTGCCTTGCCATTGCTGTGGGCAAAGAGTGCAATGGTTGAAACATGGCCTTGCTCACCAATACCAGCTGAACGGCAATGAACAACTCCGTCTGGGGGTAATTCCCCATCTAAGGAATCTATAGGAGACGCTGCCTCAAAAACATACACCTCCAGATTCAGGGACAGTTTCTTCACAGCTGTTATCAGGCAACTGAACCATCCCATCACCAACTAGAGAGTGGTCCTGACCTCCCATCAACCTCATTGGAGACCCTTGGGCTATCTTTCATCAAACTTTACGGGACTTTACCCTGACCCACACCACCCTGACCCACACCACCCTGACCCACACCACACTGACCCACACCACCCTGGCCACACTCTCACTGACCCACACCACCCTGGCCACACTCTCACTGACCCACACCACACTGACCCACACCACCCTGGCCACACTCTCACTGACCCACACCACCCTGACCCACACCACACTGACCCACACCACCCTGGCCACACTCTCACTGACCCACACCACCCTGACCCACACCACACTGACCCACACCACCCTGGCCACACTCTCACTGACCCACACCACCCTGGCCACACTCTCACTGACCCACACCACCCTGGCCACACTCTCACTGACCCACACCACCCTGGCCACACTCTCACTGACCCACACCACCCTGACCCACACCACCCTGACCCACACCACCCTGACCACACTCTCACTGACCCACACCACCCTGACCCACACCACCCTGACCCACACACTGACCCACACCACCCTGACCCACACCACCCTGACCCACACACTGACCCACACCACCCTGACCCACACCACCCTGACCCACACCACCCTGGCCACACCACCCTGGCCACACCACCCTGACCCACACCACCCTGACCCACACACTGACCCACACCACCCTGACCCACACCCTGACCACACCCCCCTGACCCACACCACCCTGGCCACACTCTCACTGACCCACACCACTCTGGCCACACTCTCACTGACCCACACCACCCTGGCCACACTCTCATCTCGCTGCTACCAATGGGGAGAAGGTACAGGAGGCTGAAAACTGTGACCTCCAGGTTCAAGAACAGCTTCTTCCCAGCAACCATCAGGCTCTGGAGCAGCGCACAAAGCAGATGTGATAATTGTATTTAGGAGACTTATGGAGAGGCTCATGGATAAGCAAGAAATGGAGGGATATGGCAGATATGGCAGGCAGATATGAGTTGGTCCTAGCATCACGGTGGCTGTTTGTAGCACCAATAACATTATAGATTTTGTTCAGACTTAGTTGTAAGATCAAAAACTCAATTCCATAAAAGTCTCATTATGAAATCAGTTTAAGGGCCATATTCTCAGGAACAAAGCGTCGTGACCCAGGCCTACATTTGCCTTGATCTACATCCCCTTTGTCTTGTTTTCACACCTTACACCTTCTTATCTCTGTATCTCCCTCTCCCCTGACTCAGTCTGAAGAAGGGTCTCGACCCGAAACGTCACCCATTCTTTCTGTCCAGAGATGCTGCCTGTCCCGCTGAGTTACTCCAGCACTTTGTGTCTATCTTCGGTTTAAACCTGCATCTGCAGTTCCTTCTTCCACTCCAGACCCACGACATGTTTTGGAATTCCCATTTTAACCATTGTTGCACGTGGCCTATTGGTTCAGTGAAGGATACTACATTTCATCAGTGCCTGAGACTATTTCACTTCCCTATCATTGATTTTATATGACACTGCTGGATAGACTCCATCCGTTTAGTCATACAAGTTAACTCTGAGCTCTGTTACACTGGAGAGAGCAGAGCACATTATTTCCTGATGCAACAATCCAAATAATAACTCCAATGAACCTTTCGCCTTTTCTGTGGAAATAAGCTGTGACAATGTTTATTGAACATGACTCTTTTGCTTGGTTGAACAATTATTCTGTGAACACCCAGCAATTACTGGCTTTATCTTACGCTAAACGTTATCCCCTTTATCCTGTGTCTGCAAACTGCGGACGGCTCAACTGTAATCATGTTCTGTCTTGCCACTGACTGGTTAGCATGCAACAAAGGCTTTTCACTGTACCTCGGTACACATGGCACTAAACTAAACTGATCTTCAAGAGAGAGCTGGATAGAGCTCTTAAGGATAGCGGAGTCAGGGGGTATGGGGAGAAGGCAGGAACGGGGTACTGATTGAGAATGATCAGCCCTGATCACATTGAATGGCGGTGCTGGTTCGAAGGGCCGAATGGCCTCCTCCTGCACCTTGCTGGTTCGAAGGGCCGAATGGCCTCCTCCTGCACCTATTGTCTATTGTCTATCTGTAGTTTATAATGTTCCCTCGATATCGGCTGAGAAGATAAGGTACTGCAACATCTTACAAACATCCAAAGCTCTTTAAAGAAACCCTAAATCATAGGAAATTAATGTTTACAATTTAACCTTCCTGAATTGATAGCAGGATTGAATTAAATGAAAGATCACAGACTCAAAATAAGGTGCAGGTCACAGAGTGCTGAGGCCACATAATTAAGTGTAATAAAAAGGAACTGCAGATGCCGGTTTATACCAAAGATAGACACAAGAGACTGCAGATGCTGGAATCTTGAGCAAAAATTAAACTGCTGGAGGAACTTAGTAGGTCAGTCTAGAGAAGGGTCCCGACCTGAAACGTTCCCTCCACAGATGCTGCCTGACCCGCTGAGTTCCTCCAGCACTTTCTTTTTAGCTTGAGTTTAAAGGGAAGGTGAGAGACACAGGGTATTCACAGAGTCTGGGTAGAGAGGAATCTAATACAGAAATATAGATAGAGCCCAAATATAGAGAGATATTGGTGAGAATTCACAATTTAATAATCAGCTGAAACTTACATCTTGGAAACGCACCATTTTTTCTAACAGTTAGTACCATAATTACATAGATATAATTTATCTGCCTAACAGGCCCTACAATAAGACCTCTAGTCGATATTTTAATGTATCCGATGCTACGATACATTATTCGAGTTATAACTGCTATTATCCATTAAGTATTTTAAATTATATAATTGCCATTAATATCTATGAAACAGAACATTTTCAACAACATAACACTGATTTATACCAGTGCTATCTTTGTAGAAATGCATAGTAATTAAAAATTAAACTATACCTGTCAAACAATTTTCCCTCAATACATCCCCTCCCCCCCCCCCCCCCCCCCCCATTTTGATTGTGTGAACAATTAACTTAATAATTTTAAAAATATAAAGGTAGGTAAAATTCTAAAAACTTGAAAATCTAGTTTATTTTGAGGAGGTATGCCGTACTGTCACAGAAAACCCTCTCCAAATAAAAGGATTTGATGCTAAATATTATTTTCTCTTTTATGACTAATAGACATGCAATAAATAACCTATTCAAATAAATTATTGCGCGCGTTTTTATAAACTCGAAACGGCCTCACTGTTCTTTCCACAGCTCCCCTTGCCTAACTGTCCTAATTTTTTAGACTGTTGGAAACTGTAAAGAAAGAGAAAGCATTTCCGTTAATATCAAAAATAGTTACATAAATAAACAGGGTGGTGATTTTTTTGTAAACCAGCATCTGCAGTTGTTTATGTCTGCACACTAACACAGACTAACACTAACAATATGATGAAAGAATGGGTCTACTGGGCTTGTATTCACTGGAATTTAGGATGAGAGGGGATCTTATAGAAACATATAGCATTCTTAAGGAATTGGGCATGTTAGATGCTGGAAAAATGTTCCCGATGTTGGGGGTGGGGGGTCCAGAACCAGGGGTCACAGTGTAAGAATAAGGGGTCAGCCATTTAGGACTGAGAGGAGGAAAAACCTTTTCACCCAGAGAGTTGTGCATCTGTGGAAATCTCTGCCATAGAAGGCAGTGGAGGCCAATTCACTGGATGTTTTCAAAAGAGAGTTAGATATAACTCTCAGGGCTAACGGAATCAAGGGATAGGGGGAGAAAGCAGGAACGGGGTACTGATTTTGGATGATCAGCCATGATCATATTGAATGATGGTGCTGGCTCGAAGGGCTGAATGGCCTACTCCTGCACCTATTTACTATGTTTCTATGTAAATCTACTAACTCTCAGAGCATTTACACTGTTCCTGTAATAAAGTGGTCTCACTTCACTTTAATGCTGCAAATTCGATCAAACAAACTTTTGGAACTTGGCCATGTATGGGCATATTAGAACTTGGCCATGTATGGGCATATTAGAACTTGGCCATGTATGGGCATATTAGAACTTGGCCATGTATGGGCATATTAGGCCTCACGCCCAAACGTCATAGAATTGTGTACAAGGAAACAGGCCCTTCAGCTCATCTTGTCCATGCCAACCAAGTTGGCACACTAGGCTAGTCCCATTTGCCTGAATTTGGTCATATCCCTCTCAACCTTATCCATGTATCTGACCAAATGTCTTTAAAAGTCATGATTGTACCCGTTCTGTGACTTCCTCTGGTAGCTCGTTCCAGATACGGACTATACACTGAGCGAAAAGGTTGCCCCTGAGGTCCCTGTTAAATGTCTGATCATCCACAATCAGTACCCCTTTCTTGCTTTCTCCCCATATCCCTTGATTCTGTTAGCCCTGAGAGTTCCTCACTATCACGTACACCTCAATGAGCTCACCCCTCAGCCTCCTACGTTTAAATTCTTCGCACTAAATAGCAATCATTTTAAAGACAGTGAGTTGTTAGTCTTCTGGACAAGCCTGATGGGTAAAGATGGATTCAGAGAATGGGATGAGAAAACCTTCACACGGTTCATGAAAACCTCTCAAAGCAGAGCGAGCGTTTGAAGGCTAGTTAAAGAGATAAGATCTGATTGAGTATTGGAAGAGACCGAGAGGAACGTTTACCTTTCTAATACGATATCAGATCAGTCACTAATTGTGAATGTATTTGTGCAGATGGGTAGCCATATCATGAAGCGTGAATATCACTGACGCACAGTGAAGGGGTGGAATAACCCTCCGTTTCACTGACATACCGAAATCTGCAATTCAATTTGACCTTTACTAGTACTGAAAGGCTTCCAAAGTATTGCATTTGCACTGCAGTTATAATTGTTAAGGGTTTATTCTTGAAAGGATATGTCAGGTTTTGTTCAAGATTCCTCATTAGTAGCACTGGTTTGTACTTAACAGTATTTCTTTTTTGACGGGCCATCAAAAGGTAATGACCTGACCCTTGGTGCGTGCGGAATAAACCCTTTGCTTTTCAGAGATGAAGCATGCATTCGAGGTTCCTGCCACAGACACTAGTCATGACCCACGGCGCTTTTCGATTGTATTAACAGGAGGTATTTAAAAACTAGAAAGACTGCTGACCTTGAAGGGATTGACGGGGTGAAAATTGTCTTTATCGACTTCAGCAAAACCTTTGATAAATTCGGAATGGTAGGCTGCTCTGGGAGGTTACAATCCATGTGTTCCAGAGACTAGCTAACCGGACAGAGAGGTGGCTTCAGGGAAAGAAGTAGAGGGTTGTGGTGGAAGGTTGTTTCTCAGACTGGACACCTGTGTCTTAAGGTGTAGGAAGGAACTGCAGATGCTGGTTTAAACCGAAGATAGACACAAAATGCTGGAGTAACTCAGCGGGACAGGCAGCATCTCTGGAGAGAAGGAATGGGTGATGTTGAAGGGTCTAAACTGCCCAATGAGTTACTCCAGCTTTTTGTGTCGATCGTCTGTGTCTTAAGGTATCACAAAATGCTGGAGTAACTCAGCGGGTCAGACAGCATCTTGGGAGAGAAGGAATGGGTGACGATTCCATTGCTGTTTATGGTTTTATATCAACCTTCTTGATAAGGCCTAATTAGAGTGTTTGTAAATGATACTAAAATAAGTGGTATTGTAGATAGTGAAGACGGTTATCAAGAATTTCAGTGGGATGTTGACCAGCTGGGCAAGTTAGCAGAGGAATGGACAAATAGAGTTTAATTCAGATTCATTCAGATAAGAGGGTGTGAGCTGTAGGCAGAGGTTGAGTAGGCTGGGACTCTAGTCTTTGGAGCACAGGAGGATGAGGGGAGATCTTATGGAGGTGTATAAGATCATGTGAGGAATAGATCGGGTAGATGCACAGAGACTCTTGCCCAGTGTAGGTGAATCGAGGACCAGAAGACATAGGTTTAAGGTGATGGGGAAAATATTTAATAGGAATCTGAGGGGTAATATTTTCACACAAAGTGTGGTGGGTGTATGGAACAAGCTGCCAGATGAGGTAGTTGAGGCTGGGACTATCCCAACGTTTAAGAAGCAGTTAGACAGGTACATGGATAGGACAGGTTTGGAGGGATATGGACCAAATGCTGGCAGATGGGACTTGTTGGCCGGTGTGGGCAAGTTGGGCCGAAGGGCCTGTTTCCACACTGTATCACTCTATGACTCTAAATGTACGGTTTTGCATTTTGGGAAATCAAACCAAGACATGATCCCACTCACTGATTGGTAGGACCCTGGGGAGTGGCGTGGAGCAGAGGGCTTTAGGAGCCCAGGTAGATAGTTCCCTGGGAATGGTGTTGGAGATAGGGTGCTCAATAAGGCTTTTGGCAAGGTGACCTTCATCATTCAGGGAATTGAGTGCAGAAGTTGGGATGTTCTATTGCTGTTGTACAAGACGTTGGTGAGTATTTCTTCTGTGTGCACTTTTATAGCTCTTTCTACTTCAGAATAAAGGAAAGGTAAAATATTGACAAAAACACATTAAATACGATAAGAGGCAAGTTCACTTTAAATTTATTCTTTGTGAAGAAACATTGGAAATAAATTGCTTAGTGGACCGTCTAAAGGGAAGATTCTTGAATGTCCTATTAAGCCTTTTGGAAGAGGAGGCTGGCCTTATTAAACTAACAGGGACATTTGCCACATTGGCACTTCTGGGGAGAAACTTTAGAAAGCTGTAAACATTGGAAGATATATATGTGTTGACATGCAGGTCTATTGGCATTCTTTCCCAATTATATTCTCTTGAAGCTGAGAGAGGCCATGGCATTAACAGAACACAGGAAAGGGTGAAAAGCACCATCACCATTAAATGTTCCAGCCCAGAGCTGGAAACAATCGGGCAATTTAAACATTGTCCGATAATGAAGACAAGGACGATGTACCAACCTGCAGCCACAGCTTGTCGTGCTGGGACCACTTGCCACCTGCGATGCACTGGAATGTAGCGTTCTGTCCCGCATTCACTTCCACGTTCTGGAGACGGAGAAAATGAGGAGCCTTCCCTGCAGAACAATTCCCAAAAGGTACAGCATTAACCCTCTGCGACTGGAAAACCTTACCACTAATTTATTCGTTTCGTTTAGTTGAGAGACGCAGCGAAGAAACAGGCCCTTCGCCCCATTGTGACCAGGCTGGCCAGCGATGTCCGCACACTTACACTATCCTACGCACACTGGGGACAATTTATCATTATACCAAGCCAACTTTCCTACAAAACTGTACGTCTTTGGAGTGCGGGAGGAAACCAGAGCACCCAGAGAAAACCCACGCAGGTCACGGGGAGAACGTACAAACGGCATACAGATAGCACCCGTAGTCAGGATGGAACCCGGGTCTCTGGCGCTGTGAAGCAGCAACTTTACCGCTGTGCCACCGTGCCAACTATGGTGAACCTTTGCTGGGAATTTCTCCCAGCTGGCAAAACATGAACCCCACTTCGAGTGGGAGCACAAGCAAGATACAGAATCTTGACAGCCCGCACCACCAGACTCAGGAACAGCTTCTTCCCCTCTGTTATCAGGCTTCTGAACGGTCCTTCCATGAGCTAGGGTGCTGTCCGATTCACCTCTACCCCATTACGGACATTGGTCTTTGTCTCTGGAACTGATGCGCTACAATGCTGAGGACTATATTCTGCACTCTGTATCTTCCCCTTTGCTCCACCTGTTGTACTTGAGTTTAAATTTATTGTATTTCCAGAAGGTATTATCTGATCTGATTGGATAGCATGCAGAACAAAGCTTTTTACTGCACCTCTGTACACAGTCAATAAGAAATCTAGACCAACACTCTTGGAATCTTAAGTTAAATACACAAAGTGCTGGAGGAACTCAGCGGGTCAGGCAGCATCTGTGAAGGGAATGGACTGACAAGGTTTCGGTTTGGCATCCTCCTTCAGACTGAAGACAACCAGAAACATCGTCTATCCACTGTCTCCACAGATGCTGCCTGACCCACTGAGTTTCTCCAGCACTCTGTGTTTTGCCCCAGTTACGGGGAGCAGAAACAAGAAATCTCAAGGACAAGAATCGTGGATTGGAAAACAGCAAATTAATGACAGAGGTCGGTCTTGAAGTCCTTGGTGTGTTTTTGGTGGTGGAGGTTGAGAGTTTGGGAGGTGATTGATGGTGGTGGAGGTTGAGAGTTTGGGAGGTGGTTGTTGGAGTATTGTTGATGACTGGATCTAGTATATTTTGCAGATAATACACAATACCAGTGGCGGAGGGAATGAGTATCTATGCTCTGATATCTAAGTTAGGTTTAGCTCTTAGGACTAACGGAATCAAGGGATATGGGGAGAAATTTAATGAAAGCGGAGTCAGGGGGAGAGGGCAGAAACGGGGTACTGATCAGCCATGATCACATTGAATGGTGGTGCTGGCTCGAAGGGCCGAATGGCCTACTCCTGCACCAATTGTCTATTGTCTATCAAGCAGGAATGGGATACTAATTGTGGATGATCAGCCATGATCACATTGAATGGTGGTGCTGGCTCGAAGGGCCAAATGGCTTCCTCCTGCACCTATTGTCTATTGTCTATTGTCTATAAAGCAGGAAAGGGGTTCTAATTGTGGATGATCAGCCATGATCACATTGAATGGCGGTGCTGGCTCGAAGGGCCGAATGGCCTACTCCTGCCCCTATTTTCTATGTTACTAAGGTAATGGATGTGTTACCAATTGTACGAGTGGCTTTGTTGGTGGTGGGAGAAAGAGGTTTAATGGTTTAGATTAACCAGTGTTCATTAGAACAGTTAGTGTACACGGGTACTTGGTAATTGCATTGCAAATTTTTCAGGTTTTATAAGTGTCTGAAGAAGGGTCCTGATCAAAAACTCTCTCCGCCCATTCCCTCCACAGAAGCTGCCTGAGCCGCTGAGTTCCTCCAGCACTTTGTGCTTTGCTCAGGATCCCAGCATCTGCAGTCTCCTGTGTGTCAGTCGTCCTGGACTTGTGTTGTGCTTCTCGAGACTTGTTTGGAACAGCTTTCAGTAACGAGACAAGAAACACTATTGCAGAAATGAGGCTGACAACAGAATTTGTTTTGGCAACTTGTTTTGTTCCTTCCATATCGAGACACAGAGGAGCTGAGCGCCATCATGTTATTACAAAACGCAGCCTGTCATGTCCCATTATCCTCGTGCAGGGAATATTTACATTAAAACGTAGCTATCACTCGGTACTGCAACACCGGGGGATCTTATCGAAACGTATAAGATTATTAAGGGGTTGGACATGTTAGAGGCAGGAAACATGTTCCCAATGTTGGGGGAGTCCAGAACCAGGGGCCACAGTTTAAGAATAAGGGGTCGGCCATTTGGAACAGAGATGAGGAAAAACTTTTTTAGTCAGAGAGTTGTGAATCTGTGGAATTCTCTGCCTCAGAAGGCAGTGGAGGCCAATTCTCTGAATACATTCAAGAGAGAGCTAGATAGAGCTCTTGAGGATAGCGGAGTCAGGGGGTATGGGGAGAAGGCAGGAACGGGGTACTGATTGAGAATGATCAGCCATGATCACATTGAATGGCGGTGCTGGCTCGAAGGGCCGAATGGCCTACTCCTGCACCTATTGTCTATTGTCTATTGTCTATTGTCTATTGATTGCCAGAGAATCGCCACAGTGAGAGGGGTTTACGTTGGCCTGTCGGCGTTCCTACAGACTCGCACGATGCACATCCACGAGAGAACTTCTCTCGCTTTCATTCCGTCTTTGAAATCTTGGCTTCTTTTATCCAAGGCACATGCTCATATTCTCTCCATGTCAATGGTGTCTCTGTAATTCTCTAATATCCCCCACATTCCGTCTGTATGTGTAGAAACCTCTCAGTTGTAGAGTCAAGCAGCACGGAAACAGGCCCTTCGGCCCAACTTGCCCATGTTACATTTGGCCCCTAGCCCTCTAAACCTTTCCAACCCAAGTACCTGTCCAAATGCCTTTTAAACATTATTATAGTACCTGCCTGGACTACCCCTTCTGACAGCTCGTTCCGTACACCCACCACCCTCTGGCCCTTTCATTCCCACTACAATCTTCCCCTTCTCACCGTAAACCCATGCCCTAGTTCCTGCTAACCTTCCCCTGGGGACAATACTCTGCCTTCACCTTCATTATCCCCTCATGACTTTATACACATCTATAAGATCACCCCTCATCCTCCTGTACTCCAAGGAATAGTCCAAACCTACTCAATCTCTATCTGTAGCTCAGGTCCAGAAGTCCTGGCAACATCCTCATAAACCTTCTCTGTACCATTTCGAGCTTAATAACATCTGGATACTAAAACTCTTGTTTGTTTGTTTGTTTGTTCCTGAACTGCAGCCAAAACGGTGCACAATTTTAGGCCCACCTTACTCACCGTTGTCCCTTTGGTGCTAATGGAAGAAATTTCAATGAAATTGGTGTTATATTTTTTAAGTTATTCACATTTTAAAGTTTAAATCTATCTCCTAGGGAGGGTGGGGGGAGGGGGGAGGATAAGGGGGGGTGAGGGGATGGAGTGGGGGGGGAGGGGAAGGGGGGAGGGGAAGGGGGAGGGGAAGGGGGGAGGGGAAGGGGGGGAGGGGAAGGGGGGAGGGGAAGGGGGGAGGGGAAGGGGGGAGGGGTAGGGGAGGGGGAGGGGAGGGGATGGAGGGAGGGGGGAGGAGGGAGGGAGGGGGAGGAGGGAGAGGGGGGAGGGGAGGGAGGAAAGGGTGCTGCATCAATGCAGGAGAGGTTTGGGCCCAACAGGTCCACTTGGTCTAGTCTTTCCTAAAGCAGGGTGACTAAAACTGAACACAACACTCCAGATGTGGCCTCACCAACATCTCGTACAACTTCACTGCTCTGATCTCACGTTCTCTTCCCGCCTACTTTGAGCTACTCCGGCACTTTGTGTTTTTTTGCTGAGGATTCCAGCAACTGCACATCCTTGTGTTAACCACAAGCATCTTCCCTGGTGTGAGATGTGATTGCCCTCAGGGCCACCCTCAGTCACGTTCACTCAGAGATGACGGCTAACATCAGTGTTTCTGCCTGCCTTGAGCCATGGTCAGGCAGTGATCTAGAACGCCAGACGTCACAGGAACAGAAACCTGCTCTTGGCAATCTTCACTCCATGCTGTACACAACAGAAACGTACAGAAGTGTGAAAACACACACCTCCAGATTCAGGGATAGTTTCTTCTCAGCTGTTATCAGGCAACTAAACTGTCAAACCTACAACTAGACAATTATCCTGAACTACCAACTACCTGATTGGAGACCCTCGGACTATCTTTGATTAGATTTACTGGCTTTTTTATTGCACGATATGTTATTCATGATATTCCCTTTATCCTGCATCTGTACACTGTGGACAGCTCGATTGTAATCGTATAGTCTTTCGGTTGACTGGCCAGCACGCAACAAAGACTTTTCACTGTACCTTGGTACACGTGACAATAAACTAATGACTAATGACAAAGTTACAATCAGAAGATCCCCATATTTCTGTCTCCTTTCTCTGTTCGTTTATTTATTTACTTATTTATCTATTTATTAATTTCCCTATGTTCTCTAAATCTCTGTAAAGCGTCTTTGAGTATATGAAAAGCGCTATATAAATAAAATACATTATTATTATTATTATATTTGTATAACATCACAGCAATAGCCCTCCCCCCTGACGGTCAGTCTGAAGATGGGTCGTGACCCGAAACATCACCTATTCCTGTTCTTCAGGAATGCTGCCTGACCCGCTGAGTTACTCTAGCACTTTGTGCCTATCTTCAATGTCACGTTCACAATGGCCTGTGTTTCTCGAAGGTAGACACAAAATGCTGGAGTAACTCAGCGGGTCAGGCAGCATCTCTGGTGAGTAGGAATGGGTGATGTTTCGGGTCGAGACCCTGTTTCTTGCTTGTACAATGGGCATTAAAGGTTATGGGTAAAAGGCAAGAGAAAGGGGTTGAGAGGGGGAAATAGATCAGTCATAATCGAATGGCAGAGTGGATTCGATGGGCTGAATAGCCTAATTCTGTTCCTATAATCTGGTCTTCAAATTCTTGACGTCAATTAAGTTATTTTACTTTAATTAAAATAGCATCCCTGTGTAGCAAAGATGGTAAAATAAACTTTGGATAACTTTGGGGGCTAGTGGAATCAAGGGATATGGGGAGAAGTTGGGCACAGGTTACTGATTGTGGATGATCAGCCATGATCACAATGAATGGCGGTGCTGGCTTGAAGGCCAAATAGACAATAGACAATAGGTGCAGGAGGAGGCCATTCGGCCCTTCGAGCCAGCACCGCCATTCAATGTGATCATGGCTGATAATTCTCAATCAGTACCCCGTTCCTGCCTTTTCCCCATACCCCCTGACTACGCTATCCTTAAGAGCTCTATCTAGCTCTCTCTTTAATGCATTCAGAGAATTGGCCTCCACTGCCTTCTGAGGCAGAGAATTCCACAGATTTACAACTGGCCTCCTCCTGCACCTATTTTCTACGTTTCTCTTTGGTGGTCATTGGGAAAAAGCGTAAATGTTTTCACCATCTCTTTAACAAGTTCCTTCCAAGTTGAACTGTGTCACGTTTTGTATCATTAATATTTCCTTTCCACCTGATTTAAAAAATATCCACGCGATGCTTTTTAATATGGTAATCGTTAGATACAGTGGGTGTTGAAGTCTGATTATAGAGCAGGATTCAGGCTTGCGTCTTGCACTTGCACACAGTGAGGAGTCTGTGCAAAGATAGAATCAGGACAGGACACATCCCCTGTAGCTATGGCAACAATCTGAGGGCAGTCTACCAGAATGAAAGAAGAATCCAATTGTTACAAGAATGTGCGGGTTTTATCAGAAAAATGTAATAATTATTTGCCACTAAAACGGTTTCAGAATTTTTAAGCCGTTTCCCAACGTGTAAAGGATGATCACAGGGAAAATAGAAAGAGATATGTGGTAGAATTTCTGGTTGCCATGGCAAAGTGCGATACTGTGAAAGGCTGCAATTGCAAGGAGATACATGGAATGAGTTTTTTCTTGGGGGTGATTTGCAGGAAAATGAAGGTCTAAAATGGTCATTTCACTCTCCAGCGCTGTCACCTTGTTGCGGGAATGTCACTGAAGACAGCTTCTTAGTCCCATAATCAGTGTTGAAAGGAAAGATCTGACACACAAGGTGCAAACACAAAGACATCATTCCTGCACTGATCAGCTCGGAGTTACATCAAGGTTAGGGCTGTAAGTCTGTCGAATTAAAAACTGGCAATGATTAGATTTATGAGGATGTTGCCAGGACTCGAGGGGCCTGAGCTACAGGGAGAGGTCGGGCAGGCTAGAACCTTATTCCTTGGAGCGCAGGAGGATGAGGGGTGATCTTATAGAGCTGTACAAGATCACGAGAGGAATAGATCGGGGAAATGCAGAGTCTTTTTACCCAGAGTAGGGGAATAGAGAAACAAAGGACATAGGTTTAAGGTGAGAGGGGAAAGATTTAATGGGAAGCTGAGGGCTTTTTATACCCACAAAGGGTGGTGGGTGTTTGGGACGAGCTGCCAGAGGAGGTAATGGGGGCAAAAACGATCAATATTTGAGAAACATTTGGACAGGCACATGGATAGGACAGGTTTAGAGGGATATGGGCCAAACTGAGGCAGGTAGGGACATGTTGGTCGGCATGGGCAAGTTGGGCCAAAGGGCCTGTTTCCACACTGTGTGACTCTAGGACTTTATTACAGTGTTTCAAATGTGAGGTGTTTATAAATCCAACAGGAAGCTTCTATTATGTGTTTGAAAAATTCCAGATCACTGGGATAATCAGGAAACCTGTTTCACCTAGTTTAATAATTAAGTTATGCCACTATGGAAAATGGGTCTGCTGAAAGTATATCGCCTCAGTGGGATTGGTGTTAGAAACATAGAAACATAGCAAATAAGTGCAGGAGGAGGCCATTCGGCCCTTCGAGTCAGCACCGCCATTCAATGTGATCATGGCTGATCATCTAAAATCAGTACCCCTAATCTAACTTTCTCCTGAAAACATCGTTAGTTCACTGATCTGTGCACCAGTGGCCCAGCCCTTCTCTATTGCAGTGACTGTGGTTTGCCTGTGATTGAGCAAGGAGTTGCAAATGCTCTTTGGAGGAAACACTCTCTGGTCACGCCTAATTTTCTTCACCATTCTCTGCTTTTTCAGGAGTACATTTCCATTTTTGCTGCATGATCAGATGTCCTGGCGTTAGAATACTTGTGCTGGGATCTAGATGTCTTTTCCTGCAGGATCCATTTCAATAATATCTCCTCCGAGATTAATTTAGTTTACAGATACAGCATGGAAACAGGCCCTTCAGCCCACTGAGTCCACGACAACCATCGACCACCCGTTCACACCAGCTCTATGTTATCCCACTTTCTCATCCACTCCCTGCACACCTGAGACAATTTGCAGATGCCAAATCTGCAAACCAGTCTGAAGGTGGGTCTCAACCCGGAACGTCACCCATTCCTTCTCTCCAGAGACGCTGCCCGTCCCGCTGAGTTACTCCAGCATTTTGTGTCTGTCTTCGATGTAAACCAGCATCTGCTGTTCCTTCCTACACATTTGTACATGCCAATTATCTAACAAACTTGCATGCCTTTGGGATGTGGGAGGGAACTTTTTCAGTCAGAGAGTTGTAAATCTGTGGAATTCTCTGCCTCAGAAGGCAGTGGAGGCCAATTCTCTGAACGCATTCAAGAGAGAGCTAGATAGAGCTCTTAAGGATAGCGGAGTCAGGGGGTATGGGGAGAAGGCAGGAACGGGGCACTGATTGAGAATGATCAGCCATGATCACACTGAAAGGCGGTGCTGGCTCAAAGGGCCGAATGGCCTACTCCTGCACCTATTGTCTATTGTCATTTGACTATTGGAACCGGAGCACCCGAAGGAAACCCACGCAGTCACAGGGAGAACGTGCAAACTCCACACAGACAGTACCTGAGGCCAGGATCTAACCTGGGCCTCTGGCGCTGTGAGGCAGCAGCTCCACTCTACCTAATCAAGCCCTGCTACAGAGATGCTTTTGTCCGGCTTTTTGAAGTTAGATCTTCCAATTTATTTCATGTAGGAAACAGGGTTGCTTCGGTTTGTTGACCAGCTCGCTTTTAATTGTGAGCAAAGGTCCCCAGCCGAAACATCACCAGTCCATTCCCTCCACAGATGCTGCCTGACCCGCTGAGTTCCTCCAGTACCCTGTGTATTGCTCATTATTCCAGCAGCTGCAGTTGCTGGTGTCTCTGCTTTACACTGTGTTAGTTACTGTGTGCAGTGAGCCCACTACAAAACTGCTTGGACTCATTTGCTTCTCAGTGTAATTTCCAGTGTAATCTTACCACCGGGTTCCACGATACTATTTGATTGTGGATACCATGGTGATACAAATAGCTAGTAATGCCCTGCACAATGTGTTTTGTTGACCTCAATAACTTGCTGTCGAACACCCTCGTCTTGAAGCAGATCTTTCATCTCCAAAATTACTGCTTTCCTTTGTCTCTTTCAAACAAATCAAACAGATATCCCACTTTCCTCCACATGTAGCAGGTGGCAACATGGCTTTTCAAATACATGTGTGGGAAAGAACTGCAGAGGCTGATTTACACCATGGGAAGGCACAAATTGCTGGAGTAACTCAGCAGGTCAGGCAGCATCCCTGGAGAAAAGGAATAGGTGATGTTTCGGGTCGAGACCAAAGAAATCGGAATGAAGAACTCGACCTGAAACGTCACATATTCCTTTTCTCCAGCGATGCTGCCTGACCCGCTGAGTTACTCCAGCACTCTGTGTCTACCTTTCCAATACTTGATGGTTGATGAGCAACTTATTGCCCTGAATCTCCAAGCCTACAGTGTATCACTTTCTTGTGCTTGTCCAAAGGCCAATAAATCCACCACTCTGAGCTCCATAAATGCAAGAGGATAACTTCCCAGATTCCAGCAGTTCCTAGTGTTGCCGTTCTCCTGTTCCACACCGATATCTCCTCAGAGTTTCCAAATTGAGGAGGTTCTCCTCTCTCCGATGGGAGTTCTGTGTGACCCTCTCTCACTGTTCCCCCTCCGTGACTCCCACTGCTCTCCTGAGTCAGAGAGTGGTACAGCATGGAAACAGGCCCTTCGGCCCAACTTGCCCACCCTGGCCAACAATGTCCCAGCTACACTAGTCCCACCTGCTCACATCTGGTCCATATCCCTACAAACCTGTCCTATCCATGTACCTGTCTAACTGTTTCTTAATCGTTGGGATAGTCCCAGCCTCAACTTCCTCCTCCGGCAGCTTGCTCCATACACCCCCAACATGCTCTGTGTGAATGTAACCCCTCAGATTCCTATTAAATCTTTTCCCCTTCACCTTGAACCTATGCCCTCTGGTCCTCGATTCCCCTACTCTGAGCAAGAGACTCTGTGCATCTACCCGATCTATTCCTCTCATGATTTCATACACTGGGTCCTGAATCGAAATGCCATGTCTTTTCCTTCTACAGATGCTGCCTGACACACTGAGTAATTCCAGCACTTCGTGTTTTAATCAGGGTAACGTCCTAGATGCCTGTTGTGCTCCTTTTATGGAGCTCCAGTTGGGACTTTGGAAACTCAGCATGGCATGTTCTGGCAAGCTGATTTATTTCTGGAGAGGTCCCAAGGGTATGTGGCTGTGGAGTGATGGTGCCACGATAGGTGACATTTCACAGAGTGCTGGAGTAACTCAGCAGGTCAGGCAGCATCTGTGGAGAACATGGATAGGTGACGTTTCACAGAGTGCTGGAGTAACTCAGCGGGTCAGGCAACATCTGTGGAGAACATGGATAGGTGACGTTTCACAGAGTGCTGAAGTAACTCAGCGGGTCAGGCAGCATCTGTGGAGAACATGGATAGGTGACGTTTCACAGAGTGCTGGAGTAACTCAGCGGGTCAGGCAGCATCTGTGGAGAACATGGATAGGTGACTTTTCCGGTCGGGACCCTTCTTCAGACTGATGAAAGTGGATCTTTATTACAGCACAGGGCAGAGTTGGCAGTTTTGGTAAATTAGCAACACTTCAGGACTTTAGTTTAAGTCACCACGCTAAGCTGTGCTTATTAAACACTGTAAATCTGCTCATTGATGGCAGGGCGAGGAGAATTGATTGCAAACACCACTGAACTCCAAAGACGTACAGGTATGTAGGTTAATTGGCTGGGTAAATGTAAAAATTGTCCCTAGTGGGTGTAGGATAGTGTTAATGTGCGGGGATCACTGGGCGGCACGGACTTGGTGGGCCGAAAAGGCCTGTTTCCGGCTGTATATATATGATATGATATGATATGAACCTGATCATTACTGTCCACCACAAACAGCCCCACACATAACTCGGTCTCCATGTGTTAATAATTTGTTTTTATAGTGCTATGTTTCAGGATAAATCTTCAGTTACCATGTTATTTGTGAAATTATGCACAGTTTTTGTTGTGTAAATTATTTTAATATGTTTAATTTTATAACATGTGTTGACTTTATCATTTTTAGTTATTAGTTTATAAAATTAGTAGTTGATTGGTCACAAAATCAAAACAGAAGTGGGTGGCATATTGATGGGAATTTTATTTTTGATGAATGTTGTTTAATTTTTAATTGGTATGCATTCCAGCAACTTTCCACTCTGAAAATCCCTGATTATAATACAGTTGTATTGTGATCTAACTCAAGGGAGATGAACAATACCCTCAGACTTGGAACATTGCCACGTTTATTGTTCAAAAACATGAACAAGGGTGTTGATTTTTGGCCGACTTTGCACTCCTCATGCAAGGTGACAGAATCCGCTGGAATTTAGAACGATGAGAGGAGATCTTATAGAAACATATAAAATTCTTAAGGGATTGGACAGGCTAGATGCAGGAAAAATGTTCCCGATGTTGGGGGGAGTCCAGAACCAGGGGTCACAGTTTAAGAACAAGGGGCAGGCCATTTAGGACTGAGATGAGGAAAAATTTCTTCATCCAGAGAGTTGTGAATCTGTGGAATTCTCTGCCACAGAAGGCAGTGGAGGCCAATTCACTGGATGTTTTCAAGAGAGAGTTAGATTTAGCTCTTAGGGCTAATGGAATCAAGAGATATGGGGAGAAAGCAGGAACGGGGTACTGATTGTGGATGATCAGCCATGATCATATTGAATGGTGGTGCTGGCTCGAAGGGCTGAATGGGCTCCTCCTGCACCTGTTTTCTATGTTTCTATGTTTAACAATGACTCCTCCATTGATTTGAAGCAGTTCCGGCAGCTCAGCCTGACCCCCTGAGTTACTCTAGCACTTTGTGTGGTTTTTCTCGGACTAGTCTGAAGAAGGGTCTCGACTCGAAACGTCACCCATTCCTTCACTCCAGAGATGCTGCCTGTTACGCTTTTTCTGTCTATCTTCGGTTTAAACCAGCATCTGCAGTTCCTTCCCACACAGTCGTTGCTTCTAATACTGTTGAAACAAACAGATGCACAATGCCATTCCCTCTGCGTGCCAACAAGATGCAACCTGCAGTTCCAACTTTAGATTACAATCTATCGTACAATATCCACAGGTATTTATTCACAAAATGCTGGATTAACTCAGCAGGTCAGGCAGCATCTCAGGAGAGAAGGAATGGGTGACGTTTTGGGTCGAGACCCTTCTTCAGACTGAAACGTCTCGACCCGCAACGTCACCCATTCCTTCTCTCCTGAGATGCTGCCTGACCTGCTGAGTTACTCCAGCATTTTGTGAATAAATACTTTTGATTTGTACCAGCATCTGCAGTTATTTTCTTGTACAATATCCACAAATCAAACAGCGCACGATCTGCCCTTAAATGTCTTTCTATTATCCCTTTGACCTCGGCTGTTCTCTCTGCACTTCCTCAGCTCCTGGAGAGATTCCACAATCTGTGTTCCGTGAGATGCACCCACTCCTGAAGGGGCAGTCTGCAGAAAGATCTTTACTTTCTTATCTAGATACTAAAACTCTTGTTTATTTGTTTGTTTGTTTCTGAACTACAGCCAAAACTGTATACGATAGCGCGACAATTTTAGGCCCACCTTACTCACCGTCGTCCCATGGTGCGAATGGAAGAAGTTTAATTGAAATTGGTGTTATATTTTAAAAGTTATTCACATTTTAAAATTTAAATCTATCTCCTTGGGAGGGAAGGGGGAGGGAGGGAGGATAAGGGGCGTTGAGGGGGATGGAGTGGGGGGGAGGAGGTTGAGGGGGGAGGTGAGGCGGAGGGAGTGGGGAGGGGAGGAGGGGAGAGGGGAGGGAGAGTGGGGGGAGGGGAGAGGGGGGGGGGAGGAGAGGGTGCTGCACCAATGTAGGAGAGGTTTGGGCCCAACGGGTCCACTTGGTCTAGTATGTGTTAAAATCCAAACTCACTTTACCATGTCATAGTTTTACTAAGTTTTACTTTGTTCTAAGTACCATCGATATGTCTCGGTTCCCTTTCCCCCTGACTCTCAGTCTGAAGAATGGTCTCGACCCAAAACGTCTTCTCTTCAGAGATGTTGCCCGGCTCGCTGAGTTACTCCAGCATTTTGTGTCTATCTATGGTGTAAACCAGCATCTGCAGTTCCTCTCTGCACCAATAGTCTTACATATCTAGTCCAGGCACAATATTATCTTTGTTTTGAAGTGACTCCAGATGGTGTTTGTCCTGGAATCCTTGTCCAATTCCACGTTTCTACTCTCTCAAAAGCCTTGGATAGAGTGGATGTGGAGAGGATGTTTCCACTAGTGGGAGAGTCTAGGACTAGAGGTCACAGCCTCAGAATTAAAGGACGTTCCTTTAGGAAGGAGATGAGGAGGAATCTCTTTAGTCAGAAGGTGGTGAATCTGTGGAATTCTTTGCCACAATAGGCTATGGAGGCCAAGTCTGTGGATATTTTGAAGGCAGAGATAGATAGATTCTTGATTAGTACGGGTGTGAGAGGTTTTGGGGAGAAGGCAGGAGAACGGGGTTTGGAGGGAGAGATGGATCAGCCATGGTCGTTTGGCAGAGTAGACTAATTCTACTCCTATTCCTTGTGATGTAGAGGCCCTGTGCTGTCAAACGTTCACCATCATTGCCACCACACAAAGTCCTGAAGGTGTTGAGGTTAAACAATGAGCAGTTGATGATGTAACTACTTCCCCCACGATTCATGATCCGGGCTTTGAAGATTTGACACCTGAAGACAGGGGTGAAGTTGGACCTCAAAATGGGGCAAAGGCGTTATTTGCTTGTCAGCTCACCCAGTGTGTCCCCAATACTTAGTGGGCTTCCAGCGTCACATTTAGAAAGTGTACGAAAGAACTGCAGATGCTGGTTTAAATCGAAGGTAGACAGAAAATGCTGGAGTAACTCAGCGGGACAGGCAGCATCTCTGGAGCGAAGGAACGGGTGACGTCTAAAGAAGGGTCTCGACCCGAAACGTCACGCATTCCGTCTCTCCAGAGATGCTGCCTGTCCCGCTGAGCTACTCCAGTATTTTGTGGTTACATTTAGAATGAGTGATCACCGTCTGCAGTTCTTATTGCACGAAAGCTTTGATCGCCCCCGACTGCAGATGGTTCCACAGCCCCGACCACAGGAGAACAAAGAGGGAGAGATTGAACTTTATTCGATTTTTAAAAAATTTAGAGATACAACGCAGAAACAGGCCCTTCGGCCCACCGGGTCCGCGCCGCCCAGCGATCCCCGCACACTAACACTATCCTACACCCACTAGGGACAATAGGAAGAGGAGGCAGAGATCAGCCATGATTGGCTCGGTGGGCCGAATGGCTTAATTCTACCCCTGTAACTTGTGAATTTGTGAACTGCCAGAGGAATCTATAGAATTGGATTCAATTACAACATTTAAAAAAACATTTGGACATTGACAACATTTAATATAAGAAAATAACTGCAGATGCTGGTACAAATCGATTTAGTCACAAAATGCTGGAGTAACTCAGCAGGTCAGGCAGCATCTCGGGAGAGAAGGAATGGGTGATGTTTCGGGTCGAGACCCTTCTTCAGACTGAAGAAGGGTCTCGACCCGAAACGTCACCCATTCCTTCTCTCCCGAGATGCTGCCTGACCTGCTGAGTTACTCCAGCATTTTGTGAATAAATTGACAACATTTAAAATTGACTCTTGCCCAGAGTAGGGGAGTCTAGGACCAGAGGACATAGGCTTTAGGTGAAGGGGAAATGATTTAATAGGTATCTGAGGGGTAACCTTTTCACACAAAGGATGGCAGGTGTGTGGAATGAGCTGCCGGAGGAGGTAGTTGAGGCAGGGGCTGTCACAGCCTTTAAGAGACACTGGGACAGGTACATGGATAGGACAGGTTTGGAAGGATATGGGCCAAACACAGGCATGTGGGACTAGTGTAGCTGGAACATCATATCATCATATCATATACATACAGCCGGAAACAGGCCTTTTCGGCCCTCCAAGTCCGTGCCGCCCAGTGATCCCCGTACATTAACACTATCCTACACCCACTAGGGACAATTTTTTATTTATTTTTTACATTTACCCAGCCAATTAACCTACATACCTGTACGTCTTTGGAGTGTGGGAGGAAACCGAAGATCTCGGAGTAAACCCACGCAGGTCACGGGGAGAACGTACAAACTCCTTACAGTGCAGCACCCGTAGTCAGGATCGAACCTGAGTCTCCGGCGCTGCATTCGCTGTAAAGCAGCAACTCTACCGCTGCGCTACCGTGCCGCCCTGTTAGCTAGTGTAGGCAAGTTAGGCCGAAGGGCCTGTTTCCGCGCTGTACCATTCTAAAAGATGTATGAACAGGAAGGGTTGAGAGAGATAAGAGCCAAATGCAGGCAAATGGAACTAGCCCAATAGACCAAATAGTTGACATGGACAAGAAGGGCCGAAGGGCCTGCTCCCTGCTGTACAGCTTAATGACTGTGAGTCTATGACTCAACTTCGTACCATAGCTAAAATCAAACCTTTCCTCCAATTCGACGACACAGAAAAAATCATTCACGCTTTCATTTCCTCCCGCCTAGACTACTGCAACTCCCTATACACTGGGATCAGCCAATCTTCCCTGTCCCGCCTGCAACTGGTCCAAAACGCCGCAGCGAGACTCCTGACGGGTACCCGTAAAAGGGACCACATCACCCCGATTCTGGCCTCTCTCCACTGGCTCCTTGTATGGTACAGAATCAACTTCAAGCTCCTCCTATTCACGTATAAAGCCCTAAATGGACATCCCCCCCCCTACATCAAAAATCTTCTAACCCACCTCTCTAACTCCAGGTCCCTCAGGTCGGCCGACTTGGGGCTACTCACTATCCCGCGGTCTAGGCTTAAGCTCAGGGGTGACCGCGCTTTTGCGGTTGCAGCTCCTCGACTGTGGAACAGCATCCCTCTCCCCATCAGAACTGCCCCCTCCATCGACTCCTTTAAGTCCAGGCTCAAAACCTATTTCTACTCCCTAGCGTTTGAGGCTCATTGAGGAGGCGCTGTGAACTGTTTGCGTGCTACTGTATGTTTCATTTTTTTCCCCTTAGTACCTAATCAGATGTACAGCACTTTGGTCAACGTGGGTTGTTTTTAAATGTGCTATACAAATAAAATGGACTTGACTTGACTTGACTAATGGAGAATGGATTGCCACCAATTGAAGATCCTTTTCCAGTGTGTATGCATAGTCATTCTGACTCTGTGTTCTATGTCTGCGCTAATTAAAGGAAGATTAGTGCTCCATTTTCACCATGTCGATTGCGATCAGTACTTCATTAGATTGGAGTAACCGGACACACATGCGGAAACACTTCTCCTTTAGTGGACATTGTCATTACTTATTTACAGCAAGAGCTTTTGCCACCCGCTGCCCGGGTGCTTAGCAAGCTTCTAATGTCCGCCATCACAGATACCGATTATAAATGTTCACCCTCAGGTTCTGTCTTCGCTCCATTTACTTCTGTGTCGCTCGTCGTCAAAACCTAGTCTCAGCGGCAAATGGCTTTCCGCCATGAAGTTCATCTCCTGCTTTCATTTCACTTGAACGGAGGCGTCCAACCCCCGCTAAGCTCTCAACATTTGTTGAACTACAACAGTGTTTCGAACTTCTTTAAGCAGAAGGTCCTCATCATTAGGTATGTAGGTTAATTGGCTGGGTAAATGTAAAAATTGTCCCTAGTGGGTGTAGGATAGTGTTAATGTACGGCGATCACTGGGCGGCACGGACTTGGTGGGCCGAAAAGGCCTGTTTCCGGCTGTATATATATGATATGATATGATGATGATTAGAGAGCATGCCAGACTCCATCCACCCCACCAGGACCTTGCCCAGCCAAGGGTTGATGCTCAGGCACAGTTGTCTGCGTGAGGTTGTCGAGGAGGCCCCCTGGCAATGAGAGGGCTTCATCCAGAGATAGACACAGAGTGCTGGAGTAACTCAGCGGGTCAGGCAACATCTCTGGAGAACATGGATAGGTGACGTTTCACAGAGTGCTGGAGTAACTCAGCGGGTCAGGCAGCATCTCTGGAGAACATGGATAGGTGACGTTTCACAGAGTGCTGGAGTAACTCAGCGGGTCAGGCAGCATCTCTGGAGAACATGGATAGGTGACATTTTGGTTTGGGACCCTTTGCATTCTGAAGAAGGGTCCTAATCAGAAAAGTCACCTATCCATGTTCTCCACAGATGCTGCCTGACCCGCTGAGTTACTCCAGCACTCTGTGTCTTCAAATGAACAGAGATTCAGGCAGAGCTTTTAGCATCCAGTCCAACTGCCTCGTTGCCTCCAGGTCATGTCACTGCTACATTGAGGTGCATTGGCCGTGCTGCCTGCATGCATTCTCTCCTGAGGTTGCATCTACCCTCCAACTTAATTTTCTTAAAACACATCTGAGTTGTTGTATCAACTGCTTTAGAGTTTACTGTGGGTCCATAATGGAAAACAATGAATTGTGGTTTCTCACCGTGACCAGGCCCACCCCTACTCCACCCACCCCCTGCCCCCACCACACCCGGCCTTAACGAAAGAAAATGACACCCCGCACATGTCCTTGGGCCAAGATCAGACTCTTCAGAGACGTGGAAGTTCCAAGATGGCGCTGGAACATGGTGTCTCTCTCTGCTTGCTGGTCCAGAAGAGGATCTACTGTCCTCGTGTACGGTGGGATTGGACTGGATAGCATGCTTAGAAACATAGAAAATGGGTGCAGGAGTAGGCCATTCAGCCCTACGAGCCGGCACCGCCATTCAATATGATCACGGCTGATCATCCATAATCAGTACCCCATTCCTGCTTTCTCCCCATATCCCTTGATTCCGTTAGCCCTAAGAGCTAAATCTAACTCCCTCTTGAATACATCCAATGAATTGGCCTCCACTGCCTTCTGTGGCAGAGAATTCCACAGATTCACATCTCTCTGGGTGAAAAAGTTTTTCCTCATCTCAGTCCTAAATGGCCTACCCCTTATTCTTAAACTGTGACCCCTGGTTCTGGACTCCCCCAACATCGGGAACATTTTCCAGCATCTAGCCTGTCCAATCCTTTAAGAATTCTACGTTTCTATAAGATCTCCTCTCATCCTTCAAAATTCCAGTGTATACAAGCCCAGTCGACCCATTCTGCCATCATATGTCAGTCCCGCCATCCTGGGAATTAACCTGGTGAACCTACGCTGCACGCTGTTTGTACGTTCTCCCCGTGACCTGCGTGGGTTTTCTCTGAGATCTTCAGTTTCCTCCCACACTCCAAAGATGTACAGGTATGTAGGTTAACTGACTGGGTAAATGTAAAAAAATGTCCCTAGTGTGTGTAGGATAGTGTTAATGTGCGGGGATCGCTGGGCGGCGCGGACCCGGTGGGCCGAAGGGCCTGTTTCCGCGCTGTATCTCTAAATCTAAAAATCTAAATCTAAATCCCTGGAACTAGCATCTCACTGGTTCACTGTGCACATGACAATAATAAACTTAACTTTTTTTTTAAATCCCCCATTCTGGAACATGTTAAATTTCTAAAGAAGGGTCTCGACCCAAAACATCACCCATTCCTTCTCTCCTGCCTGACCCGCTGAGTTACTCCAGCTTTTTGTGTCCATCTTCAGTTTAAACCAGCTTCTGCAGTTCCTTCTCACACATGTTAAATGTTGACATTTTATCTTTATATGACAAACGTTAGCCTGATTACTTACGACAGGGATGAGCAAGAACCCGGACCTCATCGATGGCAATGTATCCAGGACGACCCTTTGAAGCAACTGACTCAAAGATGACCTGAAATGGAGAACATTTTGGCGATCAATAAAAAAACACCAGTCCTTACTGTGAAATACAGTGGGCGGGCGAAGACTGGCTAAGATCTTATTTCCATAAATATATCAATCAAGGACAACACATGCTCCTACAGAAAGCTCTTAGGTTTCGCAAATGCTTAAAATTATTACTTTATTTGCATTTTTTAAAATCCCGAATGCAAACATTAATATTTGCAAATGACACCATGTTAAAGATGGAGGAAATGAGCCATTACATCCTAACCCCATCATCACCACTAGCTGTGGAACAGTCAGTTTCATTGTGACAACTCTCACGCCAGGTAATATAGGAGTTCAGGAGGGTGGGTACAAAGTAAAGGCATCTGCCTTCATCAGGAAGTGTATTGGGTACAAATGTCGGGCCTTCTTGATGCAACTGTACAAGTCATTGGCTTGACCAAACTTGGCTTTTCACTTTACGATACGATCGAACTTTATTTATCCCAGGAGAGAAATTGGTCTGCCAACAGTCATAAATCACAACAAATGAATGAATGAATGAATGAATGAGTTTCTTGGCCAAGTATGCACATATATAAGGAATACAAGGAATGTGCACGTACAAGAACACATGAAACATGACATTGAAGTGAGGAGTGGAAAGGATTGGGGATGTGCAAAGATTGGGGAGACAATAGACAATAGAAAATAGACAATAGGTGCAGGAGGAGGCCATTCGGCCCTTTGAGCCAGCACCACCATTCAATGTGATCATGGCTGATCATGCACAATCAGTACCCCGTTCCTGCCTTCTCCCCATACCCCCTGACTCCGCGATCATTAAGATCTCTATCTAACTCTCTCTTGAAAGCATCCAGAGAATTGGCCTCCACTGCCTTCTGAGGCAGAGAGTGGGGGAGGGGGGAGTCCTCCCTTGGTACACGTGCCACAAACTAATCTGGTTGAACTGGGAGATACTGTGGGCAGCTCTGGTCACCCAGCTTTAGGAAGGTCGTCATGAAGTTGACACTGATACAGACGGGGTTCTCAGGATGTTACCTGGGCTTGAGTTATAGGGCGAGGTTGGACGTTGTGCTTTGGAGTGCAGGAGGCCGAGGGCTAATCTTGCTGAGGTGCATATGATTATGAGGGGCATGGATAAAGTGAACACTCACAGTCTATTTCCCAGACTAGAGGATTCTAAAGCTGAGGAGCCCGGCCTTCAAGTGAACAGTGACAGATTTACGAGAGGCCTCAGGGGCAACATTTTCACTCGGAGGGTAGTCCACATCTGGAACGAGCTGCCAGAGGAAGCTATACAGGTGGACACTAAAGCAAAGAACTTCACTGTGACTTTTCACATGTGACAATAAATTATTCAATTCAATTCAATCAGGACAGATAGATGGACAGGAAGGGTTTAGAGGGCTATGGGGCGAATGCAGGCCAATGATGCCAGCCCAGTGTGCCAACTTGGTCAGCATGGACAAGGTGGGCCAAAGGGCCTGTTTCTGTGCTGTACAACTTTATGACTCTAGTACAGGTGAAGTGAAGAATTCAGCAATAGTAACAACTGATACTGCACACACACTCACTCAATAACACAACCTGCATTACAGTTAGACTCTAAATGCTGGAGTAACTCAGCGGGACAGGCAGCATCTCTGGAGAGAAGGAATGGGCGACGTTTTGGGTTGAGACCCTTCTTAGGGTCTTGACCCATTCCTTCTCTCCAGAGATGTTGCCTGCCCCGCTGAGTTACTCCAGCATTTTATGTCTATCTTCAATTCCAACCAGCATCTGCAGTTCTTTCCTACACATGCATTAGTCATTCTCACGCTTCCATTGCCGTAACTGTACCTGATAGAAGTTGGGCCAGAAGGTGCTGATTGCGAGCTCTGTCTTAATCCAACCTTCAGTCACGATCCCGGACACATTCCACACCGGGTTTCCCGGAGGTCCCCCGTTAACTTTGACAAAGACATTCAGAGTCCCTGGGCTGGACCGGTCCTTGCTGGACAGAAAGTAGTGGAAGTCAACGCAGTGCGTGTCGTTCTCCTTCAGCAGGGGTAGCATCAGGTGGGCCTTCTGTCCCGACAGACGCCCAGAGCTGTTCACCATCATGAACGTTCCTGCAAGAAGACAGTACAGTCTATGGTCAACATTCCCATTATAAATCTACTCAAAGTACCTGGTGACCTGGTGTTGTTTGAATGTATCAAATAAGCATAACAATTAAGGCATATCGAATTGAATTGAATTGAATAAATTTGATCAGCCAAGTATGTACACATACAAGGAATGTGCCTTGGTGTTCCGCTCGCAAGTAACAACACGACACACAGTAAACAATGACGAATAAAACATTAAAACATTAAGAATAAAACATTATAGAAACATAGAAAATAGGTGCAGGAGTAGGCCATTCGGCCCTTCGAGCCTGCACCGCCATTCAATATGATCATGGCTGATCATCCAACTCAGTATCCTGTACCGGCCTTCTCTCCATACCCCTTGATCCCTTAAGCCACAAGGGCCACATCTAACTCCCTCTTAAATATAGCCAATGAACTGGCCTCAACTACCTTCTGTGGCAGAGAATTCCACAGATTCACCACTCTCTGTGTGAAAAAAAACTTTCTCATCTCGGTCCTAAAAGACTTCCCCCTTATCCTTAAACTGTGACCCCTTGTTCTGGAAGGGGTCTTATAGTTTAAACATGTGAAGAATGAACTAAAATACCAGAGCAAAAGGAGGCGACAGCCTTGTGGTTGTTGAGCAGAGCTACTGCTCGTGGAAAGAAGCTGTTTTTATGTCTGGCTGTGGCTGCTTTGACAGTCGGGAGTCGCCTTCCTGAGGGAAGTGCTTCAAAGTGTTGAGATAACAAAAGGCACAGGAATTGTTTCACGTCAAGTCTGGCATAATGATGGTCCCATTTCTGAGTTACAGACGTTCTATGCAAAATAACTTCCAAATACAATACCTGCACCCTTTAAAATAAACCATTTCAAGACCTCACAATGTGACAATGAGACAGGGAGGAATGACTCTAGTTTGTTGAAGGATCATATGATCATTTTTGGGGGCATGAAACAAACATTGTCTGAAAATGTGCAGGAAGGAACAGCAGATGCTGGTTTAAACCAAAGACAGACACAAAGTGCTGGAGTAACTCAGCGGGACAGGCAGCATCTCTGGAGAGAAGGAATGGGTGACAATAGACAATAGACAATAGGTGCACGAGGAGGCCATTCGGCCCTTCGAGTCAGCACCGCCATTCAATGTGATCATGGCTGATCATTCTCAATCAGTACCCCGTTCCTGCCTTCTCCCCATACCCCCTGACTCCGCTATCCTTAAGAGCTCTATCTAGCTCTCTCTTGACCCTTCTTAGGGTCTTGACCCATTCCTTCTCTCCAGAAATGCTGCCCGTTCCACTGAGTTACTCCAGCTTTTTGTGTCTATTATAAAATATAGTAGTACAGTACAGCACAATAACAGGTCCTTCAGCCCAGTGTCAATGCCAAACAGGATACCAAGACCAACTCTTATCTGTCGGAAATAAACTGTAGATGCTGGTTAAAATCGAAGGTAGACACAAAATGCTGGAGTAACTCAGCGGGTCAGGCAGCCTCCACTGAGTTACTGCAGCATTTTGTGTCTACCAACTCTTATCTGCCTGCATTTGATCAATATTCCACCATTCCCTTCATGTCTATGTACCTATCCAGAATCTCTTAAACACCATTTAAACAGTGTCTGGTGAATGTATGGAACATGTTGCCAGGGTCGTGGTGGAGGCAGATTTGATAATAATAATAATATAATATATTCCTTTATTCGTCCCACACCAGGGAAATTTACAGTGTTACAGCAGCAACGTGGAGAGCAACAGAGCAAGAGATCATTCATTATAAATAAAAGATACATAAATTGTCATCAGTTTTCCGTGTGTTCTGAGCTGTTACTAATGACTCGTCTGCTGGGAGCAGTGCTGGTTGTGCAGTCTCACAGCAGCGGGAAGGAAGGACCTCCTATATCTCTCCTTCACGCACTTGGGGTGAAGGAGTCTGTCACTGAAGGAGCTACTCAGTGTAGTGACAGTGTCCTGCATGGGGTGGGAGTCGTTGTCCAGCAGCGATGTTAGCTTTGCCATCATCCTCCTCTCTCCCACCGCCTGCACTGAGTCGAGGGGGCAACCCAGGACAGAGCTGGCCTTCCTGACCAGCTTGTCGAGTCTCTTCCCTTCCGCCGCTGAGATGCTGCTGCTCCAACAGACCACTCCATAGAAAATGGCCGATGCAACCACCGTGTTGTAGAAGGTCCTTAGGAGTGCCCCCTGCACTCCAAACGACCTGAGTCTCCTCAGCAGATAAAGTCTGCTCTGGCCCTTTCTGTATAGCGCATCGGTGTTTTCAGTCCAGTCCAGTTTATTGTTGAGGTAGACACCCAGGTACTTATAAGATCCCACCCTCTCGATGTCCATTCCCTGGATGTTCATCGGTGTCGGGGGGACCTGGCTGCGCCTGTGGAAATCTACCACCATCTCCCTGGTTTTCCCCGCGTTGATCCGGAGGCAATTACGCTGGCACCAGTCCACAAACTCCTTGATCAGTTCTCTGTACGCCCTGTCCTCGTCACCCGTGATGAGGCCGACGATGGCAGAGTCGTCAGAGAACTTCTGTAGATAGGAGTCTGCAGAGCTGTGCCTGAAGTCCGCAGTATACAGGGTGAACAAGAATGGACAAGCACTGTTCCCTGCGGAACCCCAGTGCTGCAGACCACCCTGTCCGACACCAGGTCCTTTGTCCTCACGTACTGTGGTCGGTTGGTGAGGTAGTCCAGAATCCAGGATGTGAGGTGGTGATCCACTCCTGGAGAGGCCGGACAGCACTGTGAGAATCATGTTCTTTGATGTCTCCAGTACCTTCTACACCATCCAGCTGGGGTTTCTGGGGGGCAAGCTGGAGTGCACAGGAGTGGATCACCAGCTCACATCCTGGATTCTGGACTACCTCACCAACCGACCACAGTACGTGAGGACAAAACTCTCTTGCTGTCCACTTTGCTGCTGTAACACTGTAAATCTCCCCGGTGTGGGACGAATAAAGGAATATATTATATTAGTATCAAATCTGCCTCCACCACGACCCTGGCAACATGCTCCAGACATTCACCAGACACTGTTTATAAATAACTAATCTCTCACAGCTCCTTTAATCGTTGTCCCTCTCACCTTAAAGCTATACCTTCTTGCATTTGATTTATCCACCCTGGAAAAAAGCTTCTGACTGTCCACTCTATCTATGCCTCTTATAATTAGGTCTTCCCACAATCTCCAGCGGTCCAGAAAAAGCAATCCAAGTCTAACCAACCCCACCCTGGAGCAGATATCACCTCTGCACCTTTGAAAAGCCTCTACATTCTTCCTTAAATGGAGAGACCCGAGCTGCACTCAATACTCCAAATGCAGCCTGAGCAAAGTCCGTCTGGAGAAGCCTCTTGACCCAAAACATCACCCATTCCTTTTCTCCAGACATGCTGTCTGACCCGCTGAGTTTAGTTTGGAGATACAGCGTGGAAACAGGCCCATTCGGCCCACTGGGTCCGCGCCGACCAGCGATCCCCGCATATTAACACTATCCTACACTAGGGACAATTTTTACATTTACCAAGCCAATTAACCTACATACCTGTATGCCTTTGGAGTGTGGGAAGAAACTGAAGATCTCAGAGAAAACCCACGCAGGTCACGGGGAGAACGTACAAACTCCGTACAGACAGCACCCGTGGTCGGGATGGAACCCGGGTCTCCGGCGCTGCATTCACTGTAAGGCAGCAACTCTACCGCTGCGCCACCGTGCGGCCTGAAGTTACTCCAGCTTTTTGCGTCTATCTTCGAAGTCCAAGAAAGTTGCGTCATGAGTTCCTGACTTTTTCACCCAATGCCCTGACCAGTGAAGCAAACACCCTGCCATCTACTCCCACTCAAGGTGACATTCATTCAGCTCTTAGCATGTGGACAATATATTATTTTAATATACCTGCTATAATAAAATAAATAGCAGGTTTCTTTTTCTACTGCTTTTGATGTGGAATACTGTTATAGCCTTCTCTAATATTACCCATTCATTTCCATCATCTTTATATCGTAAAGGTAGGAATCTCCATTCTCCCCAATGTCTGTTTCAACAACAAAGACCTATTTGCAAGTGATATCTGTGGTGACAGGATCAGTTCATGAATGTACTGAGAAGCCTCACCATAAATAAGAGGCAAGCTTCCAAGAGTAGATGCATAACTGAAACGTCCTTAAAAAGACAGTATTCTCAATGATTCATATTTATTGCTCTTGTTCAATACATACAATTTATATTTAACTCATGTACACAACGCTCCAATATTATTAAGACTGTGTGGAAAGGTTTTACCAGACAGATTCCTCTCTCAGTCTAATGCAAAGTGGATTCATTCGGCCATTGATTCTGTACAAGGAGATTTCAGGAAAAATATATTTTCGGTTATGTATGACTTATTTTCAAAGCTTTTTGGAAAAATATGTCAAGTTGCACGATTTATTTTACTTTAGTAATAGGTGTACAAGCAGGGTCAATATGAATGAATATTTAAGTGGTACAATTTTCCCTTGTGAACCTGCCCAATGGCTCTGTTGATTAATGCCATTAATAAACTACCATCAGAAGCGGGTAATGAAATCTCAAATCCAAGACCGGGTTAATTGTATTCCAGCTTTCTCATTACTGAATAAATTATGCCCTGCTTTCTGAATAAATCTTTGAACTAATAAACAACAGAGGTTCAGTCATTAGGAATGCAGGTAGAATTTTTAATTATACCTGTCCTGAGGAACCTATGTTCACGAGCCTTCAACATTTGGAAAAGTAGCTGGTCTAATTTTAGACGAGATGTCTAGAACTACCGTTCAAGTAACATGGAGCCTTCACCAGCATGTTAATACAGCTGCCTCATAGAGCTACGGAAATCATAACTCTAAACACAGCACAGCTAATCCAGCATGCAACACCTCAACTGCGGCAGTCTGTCAGTTATAGTCTTGTGCTAATGAATTAGATCACATTTCAACCACTTATTCAAGTCTAAATTCAAATGAGTCATTGAGCCAGCTCTGTGGCCCACCGTGACCATGTGGACCAAGTTGGCATGCTGGGCTGGTGCCATTAGTCCTGGTTTGGCCCAGATCCCTCTAAACCCTTCCTGCCCAGATATCTGTCCAAGTCTATATCTGACTAAAACTCTCACCTCGCATATATGTGGGTTTGTGGATATATTTGTATGTGGGTTTGTGGATATATTTGTTCCCGAAATACAGCCAAAACGGTACACGGTAGCCCAACAACTTTAGGCCCACCTTACTCACCATTGCCTTGCGGTTCAAATGGTTGTTATATTTTTAAAGTTTTTCACTATTTAAACTTAAAAAATCACTTTTTAAACTTTAATAGATCCGTTTCAACTGGCCCTGCCCGTCCGTCTGCATAGTGAACAGCTCCATGTTCAACATCACAATGGGAACCCAACGTGACCGTGCCTGCGCTGGGGCCTGTCGATGTTGAGGGGGGATGGAGTGGGTGGGTGAGTGGGGGGGAGGAGGGGGGGATGGGGAGGAGGGGGAATGGGGGAGGGGAGGGTGCTACATCAATGCAGGGGAGGTTTGGACCCAACGTGTCCACAGCACCTAGTGCCTTTTAAAAGTTGAGATTGCATCGGCTTCTGTGGTTTCTAGATACGGACCACCCTCCCAGTGGGAAGATGTTCCCCTGAGGTCCCTCTTAAATCTCTCCCCTCTCACCTTAAGCCTGTGCCCTCTAGTGTTAGATTCCTCTACGCTGGGAAACAGACTGTGAGCATTCACTTCATCCATGCCCCTCGTGATCTTGTACACCTTTCACCTGAGTACATGTGTTGGTTCCTCGAGAGTTCGGTACAGTCACCAACACATGACGGTACAGTTTACCCCCTCAATTCTTTCTCACGTGTACATTTGAGTTGACTTTCCTTCAGTCATTAGGTTAAGCCTGACACATTTTCTGGGCACATGTATAAATGTAATGATACCAGAAGGTTGAGGATTTTGATTCACGATTCAACCGTATAAAATAAAAAATGAAATGTTTATTAAAACAGCAACAACACAACCAGATAGTGAGGATTCCGGTCTGAGGTGAAGTCCAGTCAATCCATTTGTAGTGGACACCTTGCACAGGGTAAACCTGCTCTTGTTCCCTCATCCACAAACAAGTGTTTCATAAACCAGGTCTGAGAAAAAATATATTTTGTCTAGCTAAATCCCAGATGTCAGGGTCATAGAGTTGTACAGCATGGAAATAGTTCCTTCTGCCCAACTTGTCCATGCCGACCCAGTTACTGAGTTACTCCAGCACTTTGTGTCTTTTTTTTTGTAAACCAGCATCTGCAGTTTCTCGTATCTACATCTAAAGAAATTGGAGAGAATACATGGACACAGCCCAGACCATCACGTAAACCAACCTCCCTTCCATCTATACCCCACACTGCCACACAGCCCAGACCATCATGTAAACCAACCTCCCTTCCATCTATACCCCACACTGCCACACAGCCCAGACCATCACGCAAACCAACCTCCCTTCCATCTATACCCCACACTGCCACACAGCCCAGACCATCACGCAAACCCACCTCCCTTCCATCTATACCCCACACTGCCACACAGCCCAGACCATCACGTAAACCAACCTCCCTTCCATCTATACCCCACACTGCCACACAGCCCAGACCATCACGCAAACCCACCTCCCTTCCATCTACACCTCACGCTGCCTCGGCAAGGCCACCAACATAATCAAGGACTAGTCTCACCCCGGTCACTCCCTCTCCTCCCTTCCACCATCGGGCAAGAGGTACAGAATTGTGAAAACACACACCACCAGATTCAGGGACAGTTTCTTCCTGGCTATTATCTGGCATCTGAATCATCCCACCACAACCAGAGAGCAGTGCTGAACTACTATCTACCTCATTGGTGACCCTCGGACTATCCTTAGGAGAGAAGGAATGGATGACGTTTGGGGTCGAGACCCTTGGAGGGCAGCTTGCACCCCAGCGGTATGAATCTATCAACAACTAGAGAGCGGTCCTGACCTCCCATCAACATCGTTGGAGACCCTCGGAAGATCTTTCATCAGAATATTTTGGACTTTATCTTGCACTGAACGTCCCTTTATTCTGTATCTGTACACTGTGGACTGCTCGGTTGTAATCAAGTATAGCCTTTCAGCTGACTGGATAGCGTTCACCAAAAGCTTTTCTCTGTTCCCAGTGTTGGGGGAGTCCAGAACCAGGGGCCACAGTCTTAGAATAAAGGGGAGGCCATTTAAAACTGAGGTGAGAAGGAACTTTTTCACCCAGAGAGTTGTGAATTTGTGGAATTCTCTGCCACAGAGGGCAGTGGAGGCCAAATCACTGGATGAATTGAAGAGAGAGTTAGATAGAGCTCTAGGGGCTAGTGGAATCAAGGGATATGGGGAGAGGTTGGGCACGGATTACTGATTGTGGATGATCAGCCATGATCGCAATGAATGGCCGTGCTTGCTCGAAAGGCTGAATGGCCTCCTCCTGCACCTATTGTCTATGTTTCTATCGTACACATGACAATTAACTACACTAACTACACTATTAACTTTACCTTCAGCTCAGTTATATAATATAATGCTTCTTCTCATTCAAATAATAAAGTCTTCAAGGAAATGTTTAGTTGTTGCACATTGATTAGGATTCAGTAATTTTTTTATTGCAGATGGAAAATTTAATTTTGCAGGTGAAGTGTTTACAGGGGCCATAAAGAGAGGATACATTGAAACTCTCCACCTAAAGATTGAAGGTTAATGAAAATGAGACGTGTTTGATGCTGTGTCTCTGGGGAACGTTGCCTCAAATCAAAGCAGCACATGATTGGAGTTTGGGGCTGTTTGGTATTTAACACAGGACTTTTGTTATGTTGCCGTTTGTCAGGGACAGATAACAAAGAATAGAATCATCAGTCCTTTTTGTCACTTCGTGAAAAATCAATGTTGTGTAACATTTGACACATCCATTCATTCACACGTAACTGCTCCTCGCTTTGCAAAAGGAACGCTCTTCTACAAAATATTCCACTAAAAAAAATCTCAAATGAAAAGTAACAGCCAGCGGATTGCAATGAGGGAATGTTGTTTGACTGTGCTGCTGCAGATGGAGGGTGGGGTGCTGGTGATAAGGTTCAACACGTGTGTTAATCAGAAACAGTGCGTTGTGGTGCCACTACACACTGGCTGAGCACGCACTGCTACAACATACCAGCACTCCATCAATGTGTGCCACCACTCACTGGCTGAGCACGCACTGCTACAACATACCAGCACTCCATTAATGCATGGATGCCAATGACACTGTGAACTCTGCAGGAAGGAACTGCAGATGCTGGTTTAAACCGAAGATGGACACAGAAAGCTGGAGTAACTCAGCGGGATGGGCAGCATCTGTGCAGAGAAGGAATAGATGGCGTTTCGGGTCGAGAACTGTTGTTCTTCAGACTATTGTGTGCATCAGGCAAGAGGCACAGAAGTGTGGAGACGCACACCTCCTGATTCAGGGACAGTTTCTTCCCAGCCGTTATCAGGCAACTGAACCATCCTCTCACCAACTAGAGAGCGGTCCTGGCCTCCCATCAGCCTCTTTTGGAGATCCTCAGACTATCTTTAATTGGGGCATTGATGCAGCGCTGTGGTGAGCCGTGTGGTCAGAAGGTCATAAGAACACCTGGAGGAGCAGCACTGGTCAGACGGAGGAGATGAAAGAGTGGACAATGCAGTCTACAGCAGTCTCCATTAATATTCTCCTATCAGAACTCAAAGCTGGAGATCAGGGTGATCGTTGCATTGTTGACAGTGGATTGGTGCCGACAGATTCATCATCTTTAATGTTCCCAGATCAATCGGGGCCTTTGGCCATGCCCAAGCTGTGTTGACAGCAGCTTCTGGATTCATCCCAGCACTCCAGGGAATGTCACGGTTTCTGTGACAGTGTAAAGTGAGCAAGTCAAACCATTATCACTCGTGCGGCACGGTGGCGCAGCGGTAGAGTTGCTGCCTTACAGCGCTTGCAGCACCGGAGACCCGGGTTCCATCCCGACTACGGGCGCTGTCTGTACGGAGTTTGTACATTCTCCCCGTGACCTGTGTCGGTTTCCTCCCACACTCCAAAGACGTGCAGGTTTGTAGGTCAATTGACTTGGTGTAAGTGTAAATTGTCCCGAGTGTAGTAAACAGTAGGTTAGTGTGCGGGGATCGCTGGTCGGTGCGGACTCGATGGGCCGAAGGGCCTGTTTCCGCGCTGCATCTCTAAACTAAACTCAAACTAAACTCGATTGGCCACAAATGAAGCTTCATTCCTGTCAGCTTCTGCGCTGCGTTCTCTAGAGAGGGTTTAAGACCCCCCTCAGGCACTTGAAAGGCACGCCCCCAATAGAGACATGGCTCTTTAATCATCCGTACGCTTTACATTCCACATCCTGGTGTTCTCCTGACCCCTGATCTAGCGGCGATGAGCTAAAATTCCATGTTATTTTGTGCAACGCCCTGTAATCATTCACTGGGTGTAAGAGAGGCCAGCTGCAGAGATCCGGCCTCCGCCTGGTAATTGGACCTTTCCCAGCAGGTCCAAGCACCGTGATGTAGAGGCACATTATCCACACCGACAACTCACCCCGGGACGGGCTGACCGCCAAGCACTAAAGCACTATGCACACTAAACACTGCAGATAACCATCAGACCAGGCAGCGTCTGTGGAGGGGGGGGAAACAGAGAGAGCAATTCATCGGGATCCAGACTGTCACATGCAGTCGTGACCACTGCAACGTACAGGAGACGGCCTTCAGCTGGACATTCTCACATGTGGCATCTCCATAGGCCATGAGCACCATAACACAGAATCAATAATACAATAAATTAGTGACCGTCATACTAGGTAACGATAATAGTGCAAATCCAAAGTCGGTAGTGCAACCATTGACACAGTCTGTAGAAGATCACAGTTGCTGAGATTAGTGTTGTTCAGCGTTCAAGAGCCTGATGGTTGCTGAACTCACAAAGAGTTCTCGATCAGATACACAGCTGAAACCACCACGGGACACTCACGTTTCAATTTAATTCATTGGCCTCTTTCTGAAAACAAATTAACCTGTTTCAAATGGTTTTAATGAACTTCCAGCACCTTCGTACCTAAGTATAATCAGGCCTGCAGATGTTCAAGAATCAATTTCTTCCAAAAAACTTTCTGAATGCAAATTGAGTTGTGTATTTTCCACAGGTTGATGCAACAGTTCACAACCAAACATTTACACTGATTGTCAATCCCATATTGATATATATATTCTTATCTTTAGAATGTGTGGGAAGGAACGGCAGACGCTGGTCTAAACCAAAGATAGACACAAAATGCCGGAGTAACTCAACGGGTCAGGCAGCCTCTCTGGAGAGAAGGAATGGGTGACGTTTCGGGTCAAGACCCTTCTTCAGACTGCCCTTCTCTCCAGAGATGCTGCCTGACCCGCTGAGTTACTCCAGCACTTTGTGTCTACCCTTCTTCAGATTCTTCATCTTTAGAATCATGGCTGAATCTCAAGTTATTGGATTTATTTAGGAAATATCAGGTGCTAGACTATCACATCCAGTCGTGACCACTGCAATGTACAGGAGACAGCCTTCAGGCCGAAGGCAGAGGATTCACTCTTTGAATGATGAAATCATTTTATTCAAACATATGTTGTGGAGCTTTTAGTCATAGCATCGTACAGCACAGAAACAGGCCCTTCGGCCCAACTCTTCCTTGCTGACCAAGATACCCCATCTAAGTTATTTGCCTGCGTTTGGCCCATACTGAACACACTGAACTGTTTTTCCCTCTTGCTTATTTTATTGTTTACAGTGCACTATGTTTACATATTGGGCGGCACGGTAGCGCAGCGGTAGAGTTGCTGCTTTACAGCGAATGCAGCGCCGGAGACTCAGGTTCGATCCTGACTACGGGTGCTGCACTGTATGGAGTTTGTACGTTCTCCCCGTGACCTGCGTGGGTTTTCTCCGAGATCTTCGGTTTCCTCCCACACTCCAAAGACGTACAGGTATGTAGGTTAATTGGCTGGGTAAATGTAAAAATTGTCCCTAGTGGGTGTAGGATAGTGTTAATGTACGGGGATCGCTGGGCGGCACGGACTTGGTGGGCCGAAAAGGCCTGTTTCCGGCTGTATATATATGATATGATATGATATGATATTGTGTTGTGCTGCTGCAAGTAAGAATGTCATTGTTCTATCTGGGACACATGACAATAAAACACTCTTCCCTCTTGACTATCCCTCTAAACCATACCGATCCATGTACCTGTCCAAATGTCTCTTAAATGTTGTCATAGTACCTTCCTCTGGAAACTCGTTCCATGTACCCACCACCCTCTGAATGAAAAAATTGCCCCTTAGGTTTGAATTAAATCTCCCCCCCCCCCCCCCCCCCCCCCCGCCCTCACTTTAAACCTGTGTCCCCTAGTTTTTGAGGGAAGTCTAGTTTCTCTGGGGAAATAAATGACTGTGCATTCGCCTGATCTATTCCCCCCATGATGTTATAAACCTCAGATAGACACAAAAAGCAGGAGTAACTCAGCGGGGCAGGCAGCATCTCTGGAGAGAAGGAATGGGTGACGTTTCACAGAGTGCTGGAGTAACTCAGCGGGACAGGCAGCATCTCTGGAGAGAAGGAATGGGTGACGTTTCACAGAGTGCTGGAGTAACTCAGCGGGCCAGGCAGCATCTCTGGAGAGAAGGAATGGGTGACGTTTCACAGAGTGCTGGAGTAACTCAGCGGGACAGGCAGCATCTCTGGAGAGAAGGAATGGGTGATATTTCGGGTCGAGTCCCTTCTTCGACCCGAAACGTCATCCATTCCTTCCCTCCAGAGATGCTGCCTGTCCCGTTCAGTGACTCCAGCTCTTTGTGTCTATCTGAGGTTTAAACCAACACCTGCAGTTCCTTCCTACACGTTATGAACCTCTATCGATGTTGTAATCTATTAGCATTCAGCTAACATGAAATCAGGTCAGTTTATAAATGACCAGCAAACAGAAATGGTGTTGGGTTTTGGCGAGTGTTTTTCATCATATGGTGAAAGGAAACTTCTGTGGTGATTAGCAGCAGCTGGGAGTCATCAGCTCGTCAGAGTCCATTGATTCCCCTCGATGAATCCCGTGCTGTTCGCATGAAATACTGCTCCATGTCACTGCATAAATTGTGAGTCCCACTGAATGATGTGTCCATTACAACACAATGATTGGGTCTATTCAGAACATCTGCACGAGTCCCACTTAACTCATTCTGTTTGCCAGCTAATTACTCTCTTTTTAAAGTATAAAGATCCAACATAATGAGAGTAAAATTAATAAGAATTTTACACTTAAGAGTTAAATCTCCAATTTAACTTCCATAAACAATGCATTACAATTACTGACTTCAGTTCAATTAAAACCATTTAATTTGAATTTGAAATTCATTAGGAAAGCTCTTAATTTTATTCTATCTGCTTACGCTAAATTATTAACCGAATTAAATTTTCTTAAGCACAAAATATTAACAGGGAGAGTGGATTAGTGCTATAATATCCTTAAATCAATTTATACCACGGAATCCAATATTGTGGGAATCATTTCCAAGTACGTCCAATGCAAATACCAGTCCAATTTCCTGGATATTGAACTCCAAGCCTGAGGCAGCGTGGCGGTAAGATGTGGTCAGCAGTTTCTCTTTCATTTTTAACCCTGATTTGGGCAGGTACATGGATAGACTCTGACCTTCAAATTCCTCAAAGTCAAAATCGCCAACAACTTCTCCTGGACCACCCATATTGAAGCAACAACCAAGAAAGCTCACCAAGGCCTCCACTTCCTTAGAAGGCTTCAGAAGTTCAGCATGTCCCCTACAACTCTCACCGACTTCTACAGATGCACCAGAGAAAGCATTTCACCAGGAGGCACCACAGCTTGGTTTGGGAACAGCTCCATCCAAGACCACAAGAAATTGCAGAGAATTGTGGACACAGCCCGGACCATCACACAAACCAACCTCCCTTCCATTGACTCCATCTACACCTCACGCTGCCTCGGCAAGGCCAGCAGCCCAGACCATCACACAAACCAACCTCCCTTCCATTGACTCCATCCACACCTCACGCTGCCTCGGCAAGGCCAGCAGCATAATCAAGGACCAGTCTCACCCCGGCCGTTCCCTATTCTCCCCTCTCCCATCAGGCAAAAGGTACAGAAGTGTGAAAACGCACACGTCCAGATTCAGGGACAGTTTCTTCCCAGCTGTTATCAGGCAACTGAATCATCCTACCACAACCAGAGAGCAGTGCTGAACTACTATCTACCTCATTGGTGACCCTCGGACTATCCTTGACCGGATTTTGCTGGCTTTACCTTGCACTAAACGTTATTCCCTTAGCTCTTACCTCGACGGAGATGCGAGTTTTCTCAGTGTCGTATCTCCGTCTACACTGCGGCCCAACATTGAGGAGCTGGCGGCCTCTTGCTGGGGACCGACTTCGGGAGCTCCCACCGCGGGATCCTGCGGAACTTTTACATCGTGGAGCTCGCAGTCTCTGGTGAGAGACTGACTTTGGGAGCTGCAAACCGCAAGAACTTCGACCGCCACCGACGCGGGAGCTTCGACCGCCCCGACGGATGGTTCGACTGCCCCGACCGTGGGAGAAAAATGAGGGAAGAAGCTGAGAATTTGTTGCCTTCCATCACAGTGGGGAACGTGGGGAACGTGGGGAACGTGGGGGAACATGGGGAACGTGGGGAACGTGGGGAATCCGCTGTGGGGGGATGTTCATGGTAACTTTGATGTAGTTGTGTGTCTTGTTGCTTTTTTTTACTATGGCTGTACGGTAATATGAATATTACTGCACCTTAATTGGTTCACGTGACAATAAAAGACCTCTGAAACCTTTGTAGCTGTACATTGTAAATGTCTTGATTGTAATCATATATTGTCTTTCCGCTGACTGGTTAGCACGCAGCAAAAGCTTTTCACTGTACCTCGGTACACGGGACAATAAACTAAACTGACTGAGCAGACTGAGACCCCACCCCTCCCCTCCCCTCCCCTCCCCTCCCCTCCCCTCCCCTCCCCCCTCCCCCCTCCCCTCTCCCCTCTCCCCTCTCTCCTCCCCTCCCCTCTCCCCTCCCCTCCCCTCTCCCCTCTCCTCCCCTCCCCTCCCCCTCCCCTCCCCTCCCCCTCCCCTCCCCTCCCCTCCCCTCCCCTCCCCTCCCCTCCCCTCGCCGCGCCCGAGCCGAGCATCTGTGTCCTGGGGAGGGGGGAGCCTCCTGCAGCCGATCTTGCAGGCGCTGGTGGCAATACCCTCGCTCCCTTTGCCCCCGGCCCACACCTCTCCCCCCGGCCCACTCTCTCCCCCCCCGGCCCACTCTCTCCCCCCCCGGCCCACTCCTCTCCCCCCGTCCCACACCTCTCCCCCGGCCCACTCTCTCTCCCCCCGGCCCACTCTCTCCCCCCGGCCCACTCCTCTCCCCCGGCCCACTCTCTCCCCCCCCGGCCCACTCTCTCCCCCCCCCGGCCCACTCTCTCCCCCCCGGCCCACTCCTCTCCCCCCGGCCCACTCTCTCCCCCCGGCCCACTCCTCTCCCCCTGGCCCACTCCTCTCCCCCCATCCCACACCTCCCCCCCCGGCCCACTCCTCTCCCCCCGGCCCACTCTCTCCCCCCCCGGCCCACTCTCTCCCCCCCCGGCCCACTCCTCTCCCCCCGGCCCACTCTCTCCCCCCCCGGCCCACTCCTCTCCCCCCATCCCACTCCTCTCCCCCCGGCCCACTCTCTCCCCCCGGCCCACACCTCTCCCCCCGGCCCACTCTCTCCCCCCGGCCCACACCTCTCCCCCCGGCCCACTCTCTCCCCCCGGCCCACTCTCTCCCCCCGGCCCACACCTCTCCCCCCCGGCCCACTCTCTCCCCCCCTGGCCCACTCTCTCCCCCCCGGCCCACTCTCCCCCCCCGGCCCACTCTCTCCCCCCCGGCCCACTCTCTCCCCCCCGGCCCACTCTCTCCCCCCGGCCCACTCCTCTCCCCCCGGCCCACTCACCGGGCCCTGCGTTCACCCGGGCACAAGGGGTCTCCTGGCACCGTTAGGTAATGTCTACACCAACCATAATGCCAAATCAAATCTACATGCACATGCCCCGTCTCACTCCAATCCCTGCCTGTTCACAAGATCATAAGATCATGTGATAAGAGCAGAATTAGGCCATTCGGCCCATCAAGTCTGCTCCGCCATTCAATCATGGCTGGTCTATCACTCCCTCATAATCCCTTCACCACATAATCTCTGACACCCACACTAATCAAGAATCTATCTATCTCTGCCTTAAATATATCCACTGACTTGTGGCCTCCACAGCTTTCTGTGGCAAAGAATTCCACAGATTCACCGCCCTCTGGAAACTCTTTGGAAATCTCTTCCTTAAAGGAGCGAGTAAACAGAGGCTTTGAACATCTTAGGGCAGAATTAGATAGGTGCTTGTTGGAGGAGAGTTGAAGGCTACCCTTTGATGGAGTTTACAATCCAATCAGCCGTGAGCTCATTAAATAGCAAAGCAGCCTTGATGTGTTGCTGACCTCCACCCATGTACCTGTGTGTCACAGCTCCTCGTTAAAGACCTACACTGAAAACTACACTTATCAATCCTTAGACTTGCCACCTGCTTTTGATAAATTGTGCAAAGCACTTATCTACTGCATAGCAAAGAAAACATGAAGGATGTTCATTCAGCTTGGAGGATCAACAATCTCTGACCTGTTGTTATTCTTTTCTGAAGAAATCCATTGCTTTGTTTTTTATTCCCCTGTTATTTATTGTTGATATATATATACAGTATGATATAACTATCTGTTGGTGAGGTTGCTACATAACATGGCCAAATATAGGGTTGGCAAGGTGGTGCAGCGGGTAGAGCTGCTGCCCACAGCGCCAGAGACCCGGGTTCCATCCTGACTACGGGTACTGCCTGTACGGAGTTTGTACCTGCTCCCTGTGACCACGTGGGTTTCCTCCAGGGGTTCCAGTTTCCTTCCGCTTTTCAAAGACAGGCAGGTTTGTAGGTTAATTGGCTTGGGTGATCGATGATCAATGGTCACCATGGACTCGAGGGCCCAAATGGCCTGTTACCATGCTGTATCTCTTAACTAACGTTACTTTTGGGCGGCACGGTGGCGCAGCGGTAGAGTTGCTGCCTTACAGCGAATGCAGCGCCGGACACCCGGTTCCGATCCCGACCACGGGCGCTGCCTGTGTGGAGTTTGTACGTTCTCCCCGTGACCTGCGTGGGTTTTCTCTGAGATCTCCGGTTTCCTCCCACACTCCAAAGACCTACAGATTTGTAGGTTAATTGACTTGGTATCAATGTAAATTGCCCCCAGTGGTGTAGGATAGTGTTGATCCACGACAGTGGCGATCGCTGGGCGGCGTGGACCCAGTAGGCCGAAAGGCCTGTTTCCGCGCTGTATCTCTAAAACTAAAAAAACTAAAACTAAACTATAGAAATCTACGGTGACCCCCTTGGAATTCATCCAAAACATGCAGATCCTCTCATTTCATTGAACATTTTCCTTTGTCTCCAGCTTTACATTTCCAATTCCCTTTTGTTTTGATGTGCTCAGCTTATTTCTGCAGGAATTCACTTCTGCTACCAGAAATCCACTTTACTTTTTATCTGATGCCAATTTAATTTGAATGGTGCTGAATTGACAATATAAAAGATTCATATTCTGCTACATTCTGACATTTCAAAAAATAAGGGTGATTTCCATTTCTGAGACTCCAATAGCAAACTGAAGAAAATAAAGCTAGTTCCCTTCCTGGTTTGGATTTTGCCAGCATCCCAAAGGATAAAAACAATTCTAATATTTGTTAATTGCATCGTTTATGCCTCCATTTGTACTTTTCCCTGTGATTTTTGTTTGACTGCTGGATCTTAAATCTAACCGGGCCTGTAAAACTGCAATAAGAGTTTCATTGTGTAGGAAGGAACTGCAGATGCTGGTTTACACCGAAGATAGACACAGAATGCTGGTGTAACTCAGCGGGTCAGGCAGCAACTCTGGAGAACATGGATAGCCAATGGAATGTTGGCCTTCATAACGAGAGGAGTTGAGTATAGGAGCAAAGAGGTCCTTCTACAGTTGTACAGGGCCCTAGTGAGACCACACCTGGAGTACTGTGTGCAGTTTTGGTCTCCAAATTTGAGGAAGGATATTCTTGCTATTGAGGGCGTGCAGCGTAGGTTTACTAGGTTAATTCCCAGAATGGCGGGACTGTCATATGTTGAAAGACTGGAGCGACTAGGCTTGTATACACTGGAATTTAGAAGGATGAGAGGGGATCTTATCGAAACATATAAGATTATTAACGGGTTGGACATGTTAGAGGCAGGAAACATGTTCCCAATGTTGGGGGAATCCAGAACCAAGGGCCACAGTTTAAGAATAGGGGTAGGCCATTTAGAACGGAGATGAGGAAAAACTTTTTCAGTCAGAGAGTTGTAAATCTGTGGAATTCACTGCCTCAGAAGGCAGTGGAGGCCAATTCTCTGAATGCATTCAAGAGAGATCTAGATAGAGCTCTTAAGGATAGTGGAGTCAGGGGGTATGGGGAGAAGGCAGGAACGGGGTACTGATTGAGAATGATCAGCCATGATCGCATTGAATGGCGGTGCTGGCTCGAAGGGCCGAATGGCCTTCTCCTGCACCTATTGTCTATTGTCTATTGTGACGTTTCACAGAGTGCTGGAGTAACTCAGCGGGTCAGGCAGCATCTGTGGAGAACATGGATAGGTGACGTTTCACAGAGTGCTGGAGTAACTCAGTGGGTCAGGCAGCATCTGTGGAGAACATGGATAGGTGACGTTTCACAGAGTGCTGGAGTAACTCAGTGGGTCAGGCAGCATCTGTGGAGAAAAGGAACAGCTGATGTTTTTGGTCGAGTACGAATTTCATTGTTTAGTTGCCAGTACACATGACAAATAGGCAGTCTTGACAAAATCGTATATGGTGACACAAGAAGGGGGGGGGAGAAAGCTGGAAAAGAGGTGGGGGGGGGGGGGTGGGAGCAAAGCCTGGCAAGTGATAGGTGGATACAGGTGAGGGGCAGTGGGCGGATGGGTGGAGTAAGTGACAAAGGCTAGAGATGAACACGAGACAAAAGGGGGTCAGATAAGTAGAGGGCGGCACGGTAGCGCAGCGGTAGAGTTGCTGCTTTACAGCGAATGCAGCGCTGGAGACTCAGGTTCGATCCTGACTACGGGTGCTGCACTGTAAGGAGTTTGTACGTTCTCCCCGTGACCTGCGTGGGTTTTCTCCGAGATCTTCGGTTTCCTCCCACACTCCAAAGACGTACAGGTATGTAGGTTAATTGGCTGGGTAAATGTAAAAAAAAATAATAATAAATTGTCCCTAGTGGGTGTAGGATAGTGTTAATGTACGGGGATCGCTGGGCGGCACGGACTTGGAGGGCCGAAAAGGCCTGTTTCCGGCTGTATATATATGATATATGATATGATAGGAGAGGAAGAGTGGTGTAAAGCCTGAGGGAGGGCTGTGGGTGGAAGGGGGCAGAGGTGGAGAGGTAAGAGGCAACTGTGGGTCTCAGATGGGAGAGCAGTGTATGGAGGAGGGGACGGTGATGGGGGGGGGGGGGGGGAATGGTGGGAGAGATGTGTGTGGTGGTGTCAGGGGGCCGGGGAAAGGGGGGTGGGCAGAGGGGGATGTTATTTGCAATTGGAGAACCCGCTGTTCAGTAAACCTTATGTTGACTTATCATCCGCTTACTGAATTTTGGGGAAAAGTCCCTGTTGATGATAAGATTCCATGTGTAATGTAGAGGGTTACAGACACTTACTATTGCACTTCCATTCATTATTTCCAATCTTTCTCCATAAATTGAGATGACTGATATTTTGAATGATCATTTTGTGACTGGTGCCTGTAGTTGACCCCACACAAGTACCAAGGCAGCTGAGGCACAGGGCGATCGATACCTACACTGGGACAGCTGTGCTGAGACCAGAGGGTGTAATTAGTGGAATATGAAGGCCAGCATCATGTTTGTGCTCTTATCTCTCATTCTTATCTCTCTCAGGACGAGGCAAATATTGATTTAGGATGAGCCACTGGACAAAGAAAGATCAACGATCCTACAGAAACTCTCCCACCTAGTACACGTGACACCAATAATCAATCCGTCAAGCGTCTCGCAGTCAGTGCAGCACAACAACACCTTGTAAGGATTCTGACGTTCAGAGTATTTTTCAGAAGTTTCACACACACGGGACTGTAATGCAAGTTGTGATTCACCAAATCGATAAATAAATTATGGATGGATTAAATAATGAGTTTGCAGTTGGCTAAGAAACGCAATAATAAATGACAAAATAAACTTTCTTTAGAGATACAGCTTGGAAACCATGGAAAACATTTCACAGAGTGCTGGAGTAACTTAGCGGGTCAGGCAGCATCTGTGGAGAACATGGATAGGTGACGTTTCACAGAGTGCTGGAGTAACTCAGCGGGTCAGGCAGCATGTCTGGAGAACATGAAATTATGATGTTTTGTGTCAGGACCTGAAGAAAGGTCTTGACCTGAAACATCACCTATCCATGTTCTCCAAAAATGCTGCCTGACCCACTGAGTTACTCCAGCACTTTGTGTCCTTTTGTGCATCAACCACCATCTGCAGTTCCTAGTTTATGCATGATAACTGCAAGTGGACTAAACGAGATGGACTATGATATGGATGAAAGTGATGCAGGATAATACATTGTCAAACTGGAAGCATTGCAAATTCAAAATGAAAAGATCTCTTTAGGCAACGTTTATCGTTTACCATTTGTGTCGAATGACTTTGCTTTGCTCTGATTATTCTTTACACTCAATTATACTGCACTGTTCCTTATGAATGTCACAAGTCCAATCCCCTTAATGCTTGGAGCCTAAACTGTGAGCAAGAGCCTCGGACCCTCGAGGAAATCAGCGGCTCTTAAATCTCACCGCAGCTCAAAAAGTAACATTTGAAATAGCAAAGAAATAGGGATTATTAAATCAGTGATTGGACGAATTCTGCGAAAAGTTTTGTCATTTGCTGTGTTTATCATTAACACATTTAACAATATTACATTCCAATTAGAACTGTTAAAAGATTTCAAAATAATCATGACTTAATTGTATTTTAATTGCACAGTTCAACACCAGCAGAATAGTGATAGTGGCGAACAGGGCAAAGAGAAAACCATCTTTTTTTGTGAAAGGAAATCAAAAAACTCTAGGGGAGGAGGGTCCTGGTTCTGGATGATCAGCCATGATCACATTGAATGGCGATGCTGGCTCGAAGGACCGAATGGCCTCCTCTTGCACCTATTTTTCTATGTTTCTATGTTTGTAAAGCGGAGAGTTGGGGAGAGGGAAGGAAGGGGAGATCTGGTAGAAGAGAAGAACTAAGGGGGAGGTTGGAGGGAATGAGAAAGGGGTGGAGGAGAGGAGTATCATGAAGATAAAGGGATTGGGAGGTGTCACTTTAAGCCCCACTCTCTCGCTCTCTCCCCTTGTAGTTCGTGCACCAGCTCCCCTCTTTCTCCCTCCTGTTCTCCTCTCTACATTAGTCCTTCTCCTCTCTTCCCTCTACCATCTCCCACTCTCCTTGACCCCCCCCATTCTCTCCACTCATTCCACCTGCTTCCTGCTCACAATGCCCCCAATAGTTCCCCAACCTCCTGTCTCTCCCGTCCCTGTCGTCTCACAAGTTCACAAATTACAGGAGTAGAATTAGGCCATTCGGCCCATCGAGTCCACTCCGCCATTCAATCATGGCTGATCTCTGCCTCCTAATCCCATTCTCCTGCCTTCTCCCCATAAAGACATGGCTGTAGGAAGAGGCATCACATGCATCTGCAAACCAACCCCGCCATGCTCCATTTAACACCAGAATAGAAAACTCTTGTCTCTGACCCAGTTTCACTGAGGCTCACACCCTGTAAATGTACGTCGTTTATTCACAGCCTCATCCACGTATAAAATCTTATCGATTGCACAGACGTTTAAGGAATAGAATATGGATTACTGCCATCATAAACTATCACTCAAATATAAAATACTTCCTTGTGCCTCTTAAGGGACGAAAGAGAATCAATGTCACCAGCTCCTCGTGCACGATGAAGGCAGGAGACCTCCCGAGCACCAAGAAATTATATTTCCATTTGCGAATGTCAAGCTCAATATGAGTCCTACACACAAGACCACAAACTGTTCAAGCTGAATTATACAGAACATCACAAGACCAGGGATCATTTGCAATCAGTGGACTACAGACATCTTACTTCGTTTCCCATCCTCTGCAGTTCTAGAAGGGATATAGAGTTTTCAATCGGCCTTTCGTGTTAACTGAAACTTTCCCAAAATTTTGGTAAGAGTTTGATCAATGAAAATATTCCGAAAGTCCACTTTACAAAGTTCTGCGAGGAGCAACGTGGATTTGTAACGGGCATTTCACGGGGCAACCAGGAAGCCCAATGTATTATGTTGTAGGAAGGAATTGCAGATGCTGGTTTAAACCGAAGATTGACACAAAATGCTGGAGTCACTCAGCGGGGCAGGCAGCATCTCTGGAGAGAAGGAATGGGAGATGTTTCAGGTCAAGACCCTTCTTCAGACTGACTTCTTAAGACTTCTTAAGACTTCTTAAGACCCATTCCTTCTCTCTTGAGATGCTGCCTGACCCGCTGAGTTACTCCAGCGTTTTGTGTCTATCTTCAGCCCACTGTCTCAGCTCGGCCATCTCACGGGCACCTTGTCTGAGCTGCCCCTTACGGAGCACCCAGAGGAAACCCACACAGTCACAGGGAGAACGTGCAGACTCCACACTGACAGCACCTAGAGTCAGGATGGAACCTGTGTCTCTGGCGCTGTGAGGCAGTAGCACCACCGTGCCACCCGACTGAGCAGTAAACCTGAAATCTGTACCTCCCTCCAGATGAGTTGGGCACAGAGGGAACAAGCACTCACTACCCAAAGCATCATTTATCCAATTCCTGCTCAACCTGCTGAGTTCCTCCAGCAGACAGACACAAATTGCTGCAGTAACTCAGCGGGACAGGCAGCATCTATGGAGAGAATAAATGGGTGACGTTTCGGGTTGAGACTCTTCTTCAGACTAGCCCGACCTGCAACGTCACCCATTCCTTCTCTCCAGAGATGCTGCCTGTCCCGCTGAATTACTCCAGCTTTTTGTGTCTATCTTCAGTGTAAACCAACATAGAAACATAGAAACATAGAAAATAGGTGCAGGAGTAGGCCATTCGGCCCTTCGAGCCTGCACCGCCATTCAATATGATCATGGCTGATCATCCAGCTCAGTAACCTGTACCTGCCTTCTCTCCATACCCCCTGATCCCTTTAGCCACAAGGGCCACATCTAACTCCCTCTTAAATATAGCCAATGAACTGGCCTCAACTACCTTCTGTGGCAGAGAATTCCACAGACTCACCACTCTCTGTGTGAAGAAATGTTTTCTCATCTCGGTCCTAAAAGACTTCCCCCTTATCCTTAAGCTGTGACCCCTGGTTCTGGACCTCCCCAACATCGGGAACAATCTTCCCGCATCTAGCCTCTCCAACCCCTTAAGAATTTTATATGTTTCAATAAGATCTCCCCTCAGTCTTCTAAATTCCAGCGAGTACAAGCCCAGTCTATCCAGTCTTTCTTCATATGAAAGTCCTGCCATCCCAGGGATCAATCTGGTGAACATCTGCGGTTCCTTCCTACACAAGTTCCTCCGGCAGTTTGTTTGTCTGCACAGTTTTGTTAATTTAAAGTCCAAGTGATTTACTTGGAAAGATACAAGGAATAGTGAGCATGTTCTGATGGACATGCGGCCGTTCTGATGAGGTTGTGGGAGTACCTCTCGAGGAGGCTTGATCCAACTCTGTTTAATCTTCCTGCCTCATTAGTGATCAGATTCACGAGACAATACACCTGAGATCAAACAGCATGTAGTCAATGAGTTGGTAAGTGTAGTAAATGATGTAGTAAGTGAAATATCACACACACACACTCACATCTGCACAGACTGAGTGAACAACTTTGCAAAGAAAAACAAACTAACAAATCTAGACTTTATCATGATCTGCCTTTGTAAAATCAATGAAGGAAAATGCTAAAGTTTTTAAAGTGAAGATGGAATAAAAAAAGCAAATTTGCTCTGCGGCAGAAGGGAGAAATATTTTAAATTCATTGCAAAATGTGTGACTGAAACAAGTGCCATGGTTTGCGGTCAGGTTTATTATTCCGAGCTGTGAAAATACAAAGCGTTTCGTGCAGCAGCGGGCAGTAATCCACATGAAAGAAATATCGTTCGGGAATGAAGTTTGCCAGAGGGATTCAGGATTGATGGAGACACAGGAAAGAAATGGAGCAAATAGCAAATGCTTGAATAAACGTGCAGGGTAGATTAATGCACAGAGACCTTTGGTCACGAACGCACATCAAACGCCCTACTTGATATGATTGCTGAAGAAGTCTGAAGAAGGGTCTAGTCCCGAAACGTCACCCGTTCCTACTCTCCTGAGATGCTGCCTGACCCGCTGAGTTACTCCAGTTGTTTGTGATACCTCTGATATGATTGCTGAGGTTGGGCACTGTCTCAGTTCAGTATAGTTTATTGACACGTGTACCGAGGTACAATGAAAAGCTTTTGTTGCGTGCTAACCAGTCAGCGGAGAGACAATACATGGTTACAATCGAAGACAGACACCAAATGCTGGAGTAACTCAGCGGGACAGGCAGCATCTCTGGAGAGAAGGAATGGGTGACGTTTCGGGCCGAGACCCTTCTTCAGACCATCAGTCGACCCTTCACATGATTACAATTGAGCCATTTACAGTGTGACCGTATTACTTCTGATTATTCTTTGCAGGAGATTGACAGTTCCAAAGATTAAAATGTTAAATGGATTAAATGAATGCTAGAATGTTACCATATCTTAGTTTGGTTTAGTTTGGAGAGATAGCACGGAGACTGGCCCACTAGAGATAGCACGGAGACTGGCCCACTAGAGATAGCACGGAGACTGGCCCACTAGAGATAGCACGGAGACTGGCCCACTAGAGATAGCACGGAGACTGGCCCACTAGAGATATCACGGAGACTGGCCCACTAGAGATAGCACGGAGACTGGCCCACTAGAGATAGCACGGAGACTGGCCCACTAGAGATAGCACGGAGACTGGCCCACTAGAGATAGCACGGAGACTGGCCCACCAAGCCCACGCCGACCAGTGGTCAGCCACTCACACTAGTTCTGTGTTCTCCCACTTTCTCATCCACTCCCTGCACACTAGGGGCAATTTACAGAGGGGCCGATTAACCTACAAACCCGCACGTCTTTGGGATGTTGGAGGAACCCGGAGCACCCGGAGGAAACCCATGTGGTCACTGGGAAAGCGTGCAAACTCCACACATACAGCACCGGAGGTCAGGATCAAACCCGGGTCTCTGGCGCTGAGAGGCAGCAGCAATGTCTGCTGTACCACTATTTACAAATGAGGCTGAACAAACAATAGACCTCAATGAGAAACAATGGAATATATTTTAAACCTGCAGAAACCTGAAATCTTGATAAAGGTCACGGTGGCGCAGCGGTAGAGTTGCTGCCTTATAGCGAATGCAGCGCCAGAGACCTGGGTTCCATCCCGACTACAGGCGCTGTCTGTTCAGAGTTTGTACGTTCTCCCCATGACCTGGTGGGTTTTCTCTGGGTGCTCCGGTTTCCTCCCACACTCCAAAGATGAACAGGCTTGTAGGTTAATTGGCTTGATATAATTGTAAATAGTCCCTAGTGTGTGTAGGATAGTGCTAGTGTGCGGGGATCGCTGGTCGGCGTGGACCCGGTGGGCCGAAGGGCCTGATTCCGCGCTGTATCTCTAAACTAAACTAAAAGCATGAACAGTGATTGATCCGAGTGTGATTGAACATCGAAGGTGGAGGAAGCGACCCAGTGGGAACTCTGGGAAATAATTTCACAGCTGCTCACTTTGACTTGTATTTAATGGGAAGGGAGAACAAATGATAGAAACCCTCCAGTCTTTTCACAGCATGGACTAATTCAGGGTCACAGTCTAAAAAATATGAAGCTGAGTTAAACGGTTTTGATAGGAGAGCTACAAAATGTTGATCAATTGGACTCAGCAGGGGGAGGATTCGGGGCAAGCAGTGTTACTGACCAAGCAGTGTTACTGACCAAGTAGTGTTACTGACCAAGCAGTGTTACTGACCAAGCAGTGTTACTGACCAAGCACTGTTACTGACCAAGCAGTGTTACTGACCAAGCACTGTTACTGACCAAGCAGTGTTACTGACCAAGCAGTGTTACTGACCAAGCAGTGTTACTGACCAAGCAGTGTTACTGACCAAGCAGTGTTACTGACCAAGCAGTGTTACTGACCAAGCAGTGCTCTGCCAATGCTCAACCAGCTCATTATACACTCAGCTTGTTTTAAACTCTTTAGTTTTAGTTTGGAGATACAGCATGGAAACAAGCCCTTTGGCCCAACGGGTCCACGCCGACCATCGATCAATCACCCGTTCACACTAGGTCTATGTTAGCCCACTTTCTCATCCACTCCGACATTCTAGAGGCACTCAGACCCTCCTGTAACAACCCATTTACCTTCATGATCACCTGCTTCATCTACAGCTTGGCGATCACCGATGTTTGTACAAGCACAACTTGAACACTATTAACTACCCAATCTCTCACTAATTACTTCAGCCCACAGAGTCCACGCCGACCATCGATCAATCACCCATTCACACTAGGTCTATGTTAGCCCACTTTCTCATCTTGACACACCAGGGGATATTTACAGAGGCCAATGAACCTACAAACCCGCAAGCCTTTGAGTGTTGGAGGAAGCCAGAGCACCCAAAGGAAACCCATGTGGTCACAGCGAGAAGGTGCAAACTCCACACGGACAGCACCTGAGGGTAGGATCGAGCTCAGATGCCTGGAGCTGTGAGCCAGCTGCTCGTCCAACTGCTCCACCTCTTTAGTCATCATCTTGGTCAGTGTTGCCAATTCTTGGTAGAGTTTCAGGTCACGTTTACTTTGCTTCTGCCCATCTCTCTAAGTTGGATGAAGATTGGAATCTTCACCAAGAATGGGACACCATGCAAGAGCAGTTTGATGGTCAGCATGGACTGGGTGGACCGAAGGGCCTGATTCCATGCTGTGCCTTGCAAACAGACCATGCGCTGCCTCACGGTACAGTATTGGAACATCACGGTGCAGGAAGTTGCAAACCAGGGCAGATTATGATCGCATTGTCAGAAAGCCAAGATAGAAGAAAGCGTTAAGTTTGTGTTATGTCCAGTCAGAAATCAATACTCTTCGTTGCAAGAGCAACTTATTGCAGATATTGGAAATCTGAAACAAAAATGGAAGGGCTGGTACATCACAGCAGGTCAGGTAAAAGGTGAGCAATGATACTGACCTGAGAGGTTAACCCTGCTCTCTCTCTCAACAGGCTCTCCTTTGCAGGCAGCTTGGCAATCATTAGCAAAGCAGCAGAAGAGATTCTTTTCACAGTTCATCTGTGTTTGTCCCAATTGTGAACTACTTGGATTTACAATGTATTTTTGACATGTTTTTGCTTTTTCTCCCCCTGACTTGCATAATGAACAGAAATGTTTCTACACATTTCTACAAATATTTCCGACACATAGAAATATTTCCGGAGTAACTCGGTGGGACAGGCAGCTTCTCTGGAGAGAAGGAACGGGCAACTTTTTGGGTCGAGACCTTTCTTCGGACTTCTTGAGTCTGAAGAAGGGTCTCGACCCGAAGAGTCTGAGGAAAGGTCTCGACCTGAAACGTCACCCATTCCTTCTCTCCAGAGATGCTGCCTGTCCCACTGAGTCACTCCTCCAGTCCCTCCTCACTGTGATGGAAGGCCAGAATGTATTTTTCTCTTCCCTGCCGTCTTGTCCCGCGGTCAGGTTGTTGGAGTTGCCACGTCGGGGCGGTCGGGGCTCCCGATATTGAAGCCCCCGCTGGGCGGTGAAAGGTCCACGGCCTATTTCAGGCCGCGCCGGATGGTGAAAGGTCCGTGGCGGGCCGACCCAAGCCCCGCGATTCGGGGCGGGCGAACACGCTGCCGCTGCCGCTGCCGGAGCTCCCGATGTCGGCCCCCATCCAGGGGCCTGCGGGCTTCCGACGTCCACGCGGCCCGCACCTGGAGCCTCCGGAGATGAGTCGCAGCCGTTCCCGCAACATTCGCAGGCAGCCAGCGCCGCAGGTGGTGAGTCCGGACCGCGGGCTCTGTGAACCAGAGACCCAGGTGGTCCCAGGTGCATGGCCGGTGGTAGGCCGCAACGGGAACGGAGACACGATACAGAACAAAGGTCGCGTCTCCGTTCTGGAGAGAGAATGTTACAGTTACAGTTCCCGTTCCCTCCCACCCCCCCCCCCAAAACATAACATACAACACTACATCATATTAACACTACAATTGAGACAAAAACAACAAAAAACACAAAAGACAGACGGACTGCAGGCAAGCCGCAGCTGCGACGGCAGCGCTGGCTCCTCCTCGTTGGTGATTAACAGGGAACTGTCTCAGACTCATCTCTGTCGAGTTCTCCTTGAAACGTTCTCTCAATTAGTGCACTCACAACAATCCACCTTCGTTAGTAATGAGACGCTAACACGATTCTCTGCTGTAGGAAGATATGAAGCTTGCACACCCCCAGTGTGATGAAACCCAGACATATCTTGTTACGCAAATAACACATCTCCAGGTACACGAGAACAAAGAGCTGGAAACTGCCGCTGGCAAGTGGCAAGGGACCGCAGGTATCAAAACCATGTGGAACCCATCGCAAAAAATAATATCAAGCAGCACTTGTGTCATTCCAGCCACACACCATCTTTGCATGGAGATGTCAAAGGAGCCGGGAAAAGATTTCAACCATTGTGTAGGAAAGAACTGCAGAAGCTGGTTTAAATCGAAGGTAGACACAAAATGCTGGAGCAACTCAGCGGGACAGGCAGCATCTCTGGAGAGAAGGAATGGGTGATGTTTCGGGTCGAGAGTCTGAGGACAGGGAATGTCACCCATTCCTTCTCTCCACAGATGCTGCCTGTCCCGCTGAGTTACTCCAGCATTTTGTGTCTGCCCAAGAATTCAACCATCTTTGCTTCATCTTTATTGTTACCACCATGGCGATGGAAGAAGTATGTTCTGTGTAGCTCAGTGATTCCATTTACACCTGACTGGAGGTGGTGGTAACGGGATTGATGTGTGGAGATATCTTGGGGTCCAGTTCCACAGCTCCATTCAAGAGGCAGCACAGGTGGACGGATGGGCAAGGCAGATATGTGGCACGCTGGCCTTCCTCAGACCGAGCATTGCGTTTAAAAGTCAGCAGGTCATGACAGCATTTTGTGTCTGCCTTCAATGAATCAGTCTGAAGAAGGGTCTCGGCCTGAAACGTCACCCATTCCTTCTCTCATGTCTACATCAGGAGGTCATGATGCAATAGACAATAGACAATAGACAATAGGTGCAGGAGTAGGCCATTCAGCCCTTCGAGCCAGCACCGCCATTCAATGCGATCATGGCTGATCACTATCAATCAGTACCCCGTTCCTGCCTTCTCCCCATACCCCCTCACTCCGCTATCCTTAAGAGCTCTATCCAGCTCTCTCTTGAAAGCATCCAACGAACTGGCCTCCACTGCCTTCTGAGGCAGAGAATTCCACACCTTCACCACCCTCTGACTGAAAAAGTTCTTCCTCATCTCCGTTCTAAATGGCCTACCCCTTATTCTCAAACTGTGGCCCCTTGTTCTGGACTCCCCCAACATTGGGAACATGTTATCTGCCTCTAATGTGTCCAATCCCCTAATTATCTTATATGTTTCAATAAGATCCCCCCTCATCCTTCTAAATTCCAGTGTATACAAGCCCAATCGCTCCAGCCTTTCAACATACGACAGTCCCGCCATTCCGGGAATTAATCTAGTGAACCTACGCTGCACGCCCTCCATAGCAAGAATATCCTTCCTCAAATTTGGAGACCAAAACTGCACACAGTACTCCAGGTGCGGTCTCACCAGGGCCCGGTACAACTGTAGAAGGACCTCTTTGCTCCTATACTCAACTCCTCTTGTTACGAAGGCCAACATTCCATTGGCTTTCTTCACTGCCTGCTGAACCTGCATGCTTCCTTTCATTGACTGATGCACTAGGACACCCAGATCTCGTTGAACTCCCCCTCCTCCTAACTTGACACCATTCAGATAATAATCTGCCTTTCTATTCTTACTTCCAAAGTGAATAACCTCACACTTATCTACATTAAACTGCATCTGCCATGTATCCGCCCACTCACACAACCTGTCCAGGTCACCCTGCAGCCTTATTGCATCTTCCTCACAATTCACACTACCCCCCAACTTAGTATCATCTGCAAATTTGCTAATGGTACTTTTAATCCCTTCGTCTAAGTCATTAATGTATATCGTAAATAGCTGGGGTCCCAGCACCGAACCTTGCGGTACCCCACTGGTCACTGCCTGCCATTCCGAAAGGGACCCATTTATCCCCACTCTTTGCTTTCTGTCTGTTAACCAATTTTCTATCCATGTCAGTACCCTACCCCCAATACCATGTGCCCTAATTTTGCCCACTAATCTCCTATGTGGGACCTTGCAGATTCAGCAAACTTTGATCAGGACGTATTTGGAGTATTGTGTGCAGTTCTGGTCACCCTGTTGCAGGAAGGATGTGGAGGCTTTGGAGAGGGTGCAGAGGAGGTTTACCGTGAGGAGACCTAGATTGGAGAGTATACACTACAAGGGGATGCTGGACAAACAAATGGTTTTATCTAATGGGGCATTAGAGGTTGAGGGGAGATCTGACAGAAGTATAGATCAGTTTCAGTTTAGTTTAATGTCACGTGTACCGAGGTACAGTGAAAAGCTTTTTGTTGCGTGCTAACCAGTCAGCAGAAAGACAATACATGATTACAATCAATCCATTTACAGTGTATAGATGCATGATAAGGGAATTTATTCACAAAATGCTGGAGTAACTCAGCAGGTCAGGCAGCATCTCAGGAGAGAAGGAATGGGTGACGTTTCGGGTCGAGACCCTTCTTCAGACTGACTCATTCCTTCTCTCCTGAGATGCTGCCTGACCTGCTGAGTTACTCCAGCATGTTGTGAATAAATACCTTCGATTTGTACCAGCATCTGCAGTCATTTTCTTACATGAAAAGGGTATAACGTTTAGTGCCAGGTAAAACCAGCACAGTCCGGTCAAGGATAGTCCGATGGTCACCAATGAGGGGTAAACAGTCAGAACCTTTTACCCAAGATGGAAATAATTTTAGAGATTTAATTTATACACACTGTAAACTTCATTAAATTTACAACAATACACAGAGTGCTGGAGGAACTCAGCGGGTCAGGCAGCATCTGTGGAGGGAATGGGCAGGTGACATTTTGGGTCGGGACCCTTCAAGCCGAAGGAGGAAGAGGGAGGAAGGGATGTGACGGTCGGACAAAGTCAGGCAAGTGATAGGTGGATAAACGTATGCGGTGTGATTGGAAGATGGGTGGATGAAGTGACAAATTTACATTTATCTTTCATTTGAGAAACGAATGATGCAGCAGGAGGGAAACACACATCTCAGCTGATAAAACTAATGCCGGCTGCAAACTGGGAAATAAGTCTACATCACCCACAGAGATGGTAGTTGATGAGTTGCAGTTAGCTTAGGGAAATTTGACAGGCATTAGAAAATGGATATGCCAGCTCACATGAAATACAGAAATATTCATTATGCTCAAAATACTTAAAATGTAATATTTGCTTCAAAGAAATATTCATTGAAATGATACATTGGATCAGTACACGTGCACACAAATGGTACATTGGATCAGTACACGCGCACACAAATGGTACATTGGATCAGTACACGCGCACGCAAATGATACATTGGATCACTACAGGCGCACGCAAATATTTCCCAAAAGGAGTGGAGCAGTCGAAGAGAGGAGGAGAACTTCTTCAGTCTGAAGAAGGGTCTCGACCCGAAACGTCGCCCATTCCTTCTCTCCTGAGATGCTGCCTGACCTGCTGAGTTACTCCAGCATTTTGTGAATAAATACTTTCCCAAAAGGAGTGTTGGTTCACCCCATAACTAGCTTGGCAACCTGTACCTCTGACATTTATTTCTAAGATAAGTATTCCTGACTCTACGTGAGCGGTCGAGGGGAGTTTTAGCTTTTGGTTTCAGAGATACAGCACGGAAACAGGCCCTTCAGCCCTCCGAGTCCACACCGACCAGCGATCCCCACACACTTACACTATCTTACGCACACTAGGGACAATTTACATTTACACCAAGCAAATTAATCTACAAACCTGCACGTCTTTGGAGTGTGGGAGGAAAATGAAGATCTCAGAGAAAGCCCACGCGGTCACGGGGAGAACGTACAAACTATGTACAGACAGCGCCCGTAGTCGGGATCGAACCCGGGTTTCCAGTGCCGCAAGTGCTGTAAGGCAGCAACTCTACCGCTGTGCTACCGTGCCGCCCTGATACACAAAATAACTCATTCAAGGGTGTCCCTACAAAAGCCCTGAAATGCATCTTTCCAGATGAAAGAGAAAGGCATCTATAACCTCAGACAATCATTCAGACCAAACGCTGTGTTGATTTTCCAAGTTCGGAACAGGCTGCTGCAGTCAGTATTATCCATGCCTGCCGACATCTCCTCACTTTCAGGAGTGTCCTTTGAGCTGCAAGACCTTCAATTTACAAAACACTTCAGCATTTTGATCCAAAAGTTATTTCCCTGATACATGTTCTAAAATATATACTGTGTACTGACACGCTGAACTGTAGATGGGATTTATTATTGTTGTAGAGAATTGAACACTCCAGCTTTATTCTACATTTGTAAAGATTTAGGAAAAGTATTAGTATCTATGAACAGCTCTGAAAAAAACAGACACTGCCACCACTAGATTTAGTTTAGTTTAGAGACACAGCGTGGAAACAGGCCCTTCTGCCCACCGAGTCTGTACCGACCAGTATACATACCTTAGTTCAATCCGACACACTAGGGACAATTTACAGAAGCCAATTAACCTACAAACCTGCACGTCTTTGTAGCGTGAGGGGAAGCCTGAGCACCCGGAGAAAACCCACGCGGTCACAGGGAGAACGTACAAACTCCACACGGACAGCACCTGTAGTCAAGATGGAACCCAGGTCTCTGGCGCTGTGAGGCAGCAACTCTACTGCTGCACTACCATGCCGCTCTAAATCTCTGCCTGAATACTAAGAGCTTACACATCGCATGAGGCCGAGAAGGGACATGAAGATCAAATGATTTGCAATACAGGTTGCAGAGAGCAAGGGTCACACCTTCACCCAATCCATCCTCCTGCACTCGACCTTGACATGAATAAATCACTCAAACTCTCCCTGCACATCTACACTATATACATACACAATGAAAACCATGGGTAGTCTTTTTGCTGAATGAATAGCACACAACAGAAGCACTTTTCACTGCACCTCGGTACACGTGACATCCTCACATCCTCACATCCTCCATATCTCCTTGCAAACCTTTGAGAAATAAACCCGATCTCTGGGGTGTGACTCGAAGCAAACAGACAACTGTTCTGCCTTCACCACACGTCGGCAGTGACGAATTGAAGCCATCTACGTGATGTATCTGAATTTGCAAAACCAATCCAAATGCACTGCAAACCAAGACCACTGCGTTCTAAGCAAAATAAAGACCAAAGCTTATCTTTAACCTGCGAGGCAGATTTGTGTGTCCACTTCTGTACGTGGCCCCTGCAACAGTCTGTTCGAACTTCTACGCCCGCACCTCCAGACTCAGGAACAGCTTCATCCCCAGGGCCATAGCTGCTATGAACCGGTCCTGCTGAGCTGGATGGTCACATCGTACAGTGAACCGGCACAGATCTACTTGCACTTTATTCTGTTTTAAAACTGTTACAATTTGTTTAATTGGGTTGTTTAAATTAATACTGACTAGCTAATTAAATTATTGCATCGTATGGGAGGCGCATTCCCAATCTCGTTTTACCCCTGTACAATGACAATAAAGATATATTGTATTGTATTGTATTGTATTGCTGCCAATTGGCCATGGCACCACCCATCAAAACTAGGATTCATGAACAAAGGTTCACCAATAGCCCACGGGCCCCAAGATCAGGACTCATCCTCCATAGTTTTAGTTTAGTTTAGTTTAATTTAGTTTAGAGATACAGATTGGAAACAGGCCCTTCCGTGCCGCCCAGCGATCCCCGCACACTAACACTATCCTACACCCACTAGGGACAATTTTACACTTACACCAAGCCAATTAATCTCCATACCTGCGCATCTTTGGAGTGTGGGAGGAAACCAAAGATATTGGTGAAAACCCACGCGGTCACGGGGAGAACGTGCAAACTTCGTACAGACTGCGCCCGTAGTCGGGATCGAACCCGTGTCCCCGTCTCTGTAAGCGCCCTAAGGCGGCAACTCTACCGCTGCGCCACCGTGCCGCACATCCATCTTATCCTATTATCCTAATATTCATATAACTCACTTGCAAGTTACAAACTTTATTAGCAAGTCTGCAGATGTTTCAACCAACCTCCCGATCTGCTGGCAGAACTTGAAACTTGCCAACCGCAGGTTCATCGCTTTAAATTCTCTCCTACTATTAAGTGAGATTTACTGAGCAGATTTTCAAATAAGTAGGTGAGATTCTTGTACCTAAATGCCAGGCAGTGTTTTGACATTCAGTGGCAGTGATAGCAGACACACTGGCTGGGGCTGCAACACCTCGACTGCCATCGGTTATTGAGTCACAGAGTCATAGAGTGATACAGTGTGGAAACAGGCCCTTCGGCCCAACTTGCCCACACTGCCCAACATGTCCCAGCTACACCAGTCCCACCTGCCCGTGTTTGTTCCATAACCCTCCACACCTGTCCTATGCATGAACCTGTCTAACTGTTTCTTAAATGTCGAGCTAGTCTCAACTACCTCCTCTGGCAGCTCGTTCCATACACTCACCACCCTTTCTGTGAAAAAGCTACTCCTCAGATTCCTATTAAAATACATCCATCTTCCTACTTATTTAGCAAAAGACAGCAGAACCAACAGCTGAAAACAGCCATCAGATGTGGAGAAAGGAAAGGTAGAAGTAGGAGCTGACCATTTGTAACTAAACTCAAAATCCTCACAATGACAGACAAAAGGTATTTACCGGCTGATAATAGTATTGATTACAAACCTCACTCGTCAATGATAATTATACATACTAATCCTTCTACAGTTTGATGAATGTGAAGTGGAATTAGTATAGTTAAGACTGTCCGAATGAATCATTTCACATAAGAACATCCTTCAGTACTGATTCTCACTGAAAATCCATCAATAACCTCTTCTATTGATCGAGTGCCAATTTATATTACGACTGGATCCTTTTATCAGGAGCGTTGAACATCAGTAACAGGAGCAGGAGTTGGCAGCTCTACTCCTCCCGTCAATCCTGCCTCCATGGCTGATCCAAACTTAGCCCCTTCTCTCCGTGACCATCTTTCATCCTATTGCGTACTAAACCTCTATCCACCTCTGCCTTAAACATGCTCAAAGACCTACCTCGCCACCCTGGTGTGGGTCAGTGAGAGTGTGGGTCAGTGAGAGTGTGGCCAGGGTGGTGTGGGTCAGGGTGGTGTGGGTCAGTGAGAGTGTGGTCAGGGTGGTGTGGGTCAGTGAGAGTGTGGCCAGGGTGGTGTGGGTCAGTGAGAGTGTGGCCAGGGTGGTGTGGGTCTCTGATGATGCTGGCTGCCTTTTTCAGGCAGCATCTCCTGTAGATCCCACCGATGGTGAGGAAGTCGGTACCTGGGATAGACCAGGCAGCGCCCACCACTCTCTGTAATCTCCTGCGTTCCTTATGCTACCAGACTAAGTATAGCACATCTGTGTAATGTCCCGTCAGATCTGTTAGTCTTGTGTCATGTTCTGTGTTTAGATTCTCATTTCAGGTCCCTTGACTTCCTGCCATTGTAATTGTCAGCCCCGCCTTGATTGTTTCCACCTGTGTGCCCTTACCTCATGTATATATAGTCCACGCCTCCCTTTGTCCTGTGCCAGTTCGTATTGTGATTCATGTGCTCTGATTCATGTGCTCTGATTCATGTGCTCTCGGTCGTAGTATAGCTAGCAAGTAATTTTTGTAACTAATGTTTTTGTAGCTGAGTAAGTTTAGAGTTTTTGGTTCGAATCGCAGTGTTCTTTAATGTGAAAATTAAAGAACGCCTTTATTTTCTCCAAATTGACTCTTGTGTGTGAGTCGTGCGTTTGAGTCCAGTTCCTGTGTGCCCCAGAGCATAACAGGACCATCTGCACACAGGTTTAACACTGAAAGCCAACATTATCATTCAGACCCTTCTTCAGACGAAACGAAACGTCACCCATTCCTTCTCTCCCGAGATGCTGCCTGACCTGCTGAGTTACTCCAGCATTTTGTGAATAAATCGATTTGTACCAGCATCTGCAGTTATTTTCTTATATTATCATTAATCTAATGTGTGGGAAACCTGGAATCCACTTCTGATTTGTAACTTGGAATTAAACTGCCGTAATTACAAGTGACGTGTTGCTTAACAACTGTGCAATTAATCGAATATAGAATTTAAATGGTTTTCTCATTCCTTTTAGCCAGAAATGAAGTTCCCAGCGACTAATTGAACCCACGCTCAGGCTGAGAATGGCACCTTCTTTGTTCCACAATACACAGGTGTGCTGGTGCTTTACAGAGCCTAAGAACTATTTACCATGGCTTTAAATTGTGTAACAAAATGATTATATTGTTCATTGCAGTAACCCTGTAATTAAATACAACTGCAAAGTTCAAGGTGTCCAGCTGATATCTCCTGTATGTTTAATGAACTAACTACAGAGGTCTATGCGCTGCAGCACATCATCTACATGTTCACCAGAAGCATCTCTATTGAATTGCAAAACCGATACGTCCCCCATGATGGATGAATAATAACCAGAGAAATGTAAATCTATAAGGAGAGAGACTCGCTCCTGTTCCCACTTCCAGGCATTCTGAGGCAAGAAAACCTGCAGATGCTGGAGACCTGACAACAAACTCGGCACGGTGGCGCAGCGATAGAGTTGCTGCCTCACAGAGGTAGAGTTGCTGCCTCACAGCGCCAGGGACCCGGGTTCGATCCTGACTACGGGTGCTGTCTGTACGGAGTTTGCACGTTCTCCCCGTGACCTGCGTGGGTTTTCTCCAGGGTCTCTGGTGACGTACAGGTTTGTAGGTTAACTGGCTTGGGTATAATTGTAAATTGTCCCTAGTGTGTGTAGGATAGTGCTAGTGTGTGGGGATTGTTGGTCAGCACGGACTCGGTGGGCTGAAGGGCCTGTTTCCTCGCTGTATCTTTAAATTAAACTAAACTAATCTCTAAACTAAATTAAACTAAACCAAACTGAAGTGAACAATGTGCTGGAAGATCTGAGTGGTCAGGCAGCATGTGTGGGGAGAGTAGACAGATGATGGTTTGGGTGGGAACCTTCTTCAGTTGTAAGTCCTCGTGCCCTTCATGCTAGTACGCCTGGAACTCTGAGAGCAGCTGTTCCCAGGTAAACTACCTGACAGCAAAGGTGGGGTGAACAGTTGTGCATCACAACCATGGAAGCGGCATACTGTGTCTCATTTGATGACAAGAAGACCATAATGTCAAATGTGGACACGTCCAGATGGAACCGAGATAGAACAGAATGCCTCCAGTAACATCGGTGGTCTCACCTGGCTACTGATCAGAAATCAAACTCATCATTGGAGTTCAAGTGACCCCACAAACACCTCAGGTCACAGGTGGACACAGGGAACTGCAGATGCTAGTTTACAAAATAAGACACAAAGTGCTGGAGTAACTCAGCGGGTCAGACAGCATCTCTGGAGAACATGGATAGGTGACATTTCGGGTCTGGATCCCTCAGCTGAAACAAGGTTCTGACCCAAAACGTCACCTATCCATGTGTCCCAGAGATGCTGCCTGACCCGTTGTGTGATACTCTGGCACTTTGTGACTATCTTCAGTAACAGACTCCCCAACCAAGATACAAGTAAGATGAACCTTTAAATTGCGTACAAATGGAATTCGGTGGCGCCTTATGTTCCTGAATCACGCGATTGTCACGTAACATAAGCACAATCTGCAATGTAGGAGTAGCAGTGATGAGTGTGTGGAGCACTGGAAGTGAGATTACATTTGCTGCCTGCATGTCTGTGTGTACCCACAATGGCACAGTCTGCAATTGCAATGAAACTTAAAGCATAATTGTAATGTAGGTGACAATGGAGTCCAGCATTATATGTAAAACATGGACCATGCAATTGAATTACAAGCCTGGGATTCCATTAGTGGAATTTAACTTGTCAAGGGAGAAGATGAGGAGTTGCAAATAATCTTTATTGAATTTGGCCAAGACTTGACACAAATGTAATGTCTTAAATAAAAGAACCTCCAGTGTCACCCAGTGTCACCCAGTGTCAGCAACATGCGCATCTTTGATCGCGTTGTCCCTGTTTCTCTTCAAATTGTTCTGGAAAGTTTACAATCCACACAGAGCTCTAATCGTGTACATCGACTGTTCACGGCATGAGCAGAGGGAGATTTCAGTGCCTTAACTCCACCCGTCGATTGTTCATATAGTTCGCATCTGATATTGTCGAATATCTTATCTGGAAGAATTTTGAACATTAGTGTAGAAACAAGGAACTGCAGATGCTGGATTACACCACAGATAGACACAACGTGCTGGAGTAACGCAGTGGGTCAGGCAGCATCTCTGGAGAAAAAGGAATAGGTGATGTATCGGGTTGGGTCCCTTATTCAGAATCAAGTCTGAAGGAGGGTCTTGACCCGAAAGGTCGTCTATCATTTTCCCCCACAGATGCTGCCTGAACCGCTGAGTTACTCCAGCACTCTGTGAAACGACACCTATCCATGTTCTCCAGAGATGCTGCCTGACCCGCTGAGTTACTCCAGCACTCTGTGAAACGACACCTATCGATGTTCTCCAGAGATGCTGCCTGACCCGCTGAGTTACTCCAGCACTCTGTGAAACGACACCTATCCATGTTCTCCAGAGATGCTGCCTGACCCGCTGAGTTACTCCAGGACTTTGTGTCTATCAGAAATTCCTTGCTCAAAAAAACGATCACGATCAACAAACTGCCTAATAGTTGATGTAACTTCTTTACATCAGCGAAACCAAACACAGGCTCGGCGATCGTTTCGCTCAACACCTTCACTCAGTCCGCCTTAACCAATCTGATCTCCCAGTGAATGAGCACTTCAACTCCCCCTCCCACTCCCAGTCTGACCCTTCTGTCATGGGCCTCCTCCAGTGCCATAGTGAGGCCCACTGGAAATTGGAGGAACAGCACCTCATATTTCGCCTGGGCAGTTTGCAGCCCAGCGGAATGAACATCGACTTCTCCAACTTTAGATAGTTCCTCTGTCCCTCTCTTCCCCTCCCCTCTTCCCAGTACTCCATCTATCTTCCTGTCTCCACCTATATCCTTCCTTTGTCCCGCCCCCCTGACATCAGTCTGAAGAAGGGTCTCGACCCGAAACGTCACCCATTCCTTCTCTCCCGAGATGCTGCCTGACCTGCTGAGTTACTCCAGCATTTTGTGAATAAATACCTTCGATTTGTACCAGCATCTGCAGTTATTTTCTTACACTGATACTAAATGATAGTAAATCAAGAGAGAGTTAGATTTAGCTCTTAGGGTTAACAGAATTAAGGGATATGGGGAGAAAGCAGGAACAGGGTAGTGATTTTGGACGATCAGCTATGAACATATTGAATGGCGGTGCTGGCCCAAAGGACCGAATGGCCTATTCCTGCACCTATTTTCTATGTTTCTATGTGTCTATGTTTCTATGTGTCTATGTGTCTATGTGTCTATGTGTCTATGTGTCTATGTGTCTATGTGTCTATGTGTCTATGTGTCTATGTGTCTATGTTTCTATGTGTCTATGTGTCTATGTGTCTATGTGTCTATGTGTCTATGTGTCTATGTTTCTATGTGTCTATGTGTCTATGTGTCTATGTGTCTATGTGTCTATGTGTCTATGTGTCTATGTGTCTATGTGTCTATGTGTCTATGTGTCTATGTGTCTATGTGTCTATGTGTCTATGTTTCTATGTGTCTATGTGTCTATGTGTCTATGTTTCTATGTGTCTATGTGTCTATGTGTCTATGTGTCTATGTGTCTATGTGTCTATGTGTCTATGTTTCTATGTTTCTATGTGTCTATGTGTCTATGTGTCTATGATACCGTTAGCCTGCAGAATCCGGAGGTACACTAGCCTGGTGATTTCACAATTTCCAAGCACATTGCAAGTCTGTAGGCAGTTGTGAGTTAAAATTGGACTCGTATGGTATTAAGCCAAATCCTAGACCCAAACCTACGTGCCTGTGGAAATATAAAAGGTGGTGAGATCATGAAGATCATGAATCTGTTATCAGGTTTCTGAACGGTCCTTCCATAAGCTAGGGTACTGTCCAATTCACCTCTACCCCATTGCGGACATTGGACTTTTTCTCTGGAATACATTCGTGGGGTTGAAGAAGGATCCTGACCTGAATTGTTGCTCATCTATTCCCTCCCAAATACTGTCTGACCCGGTGAATATTTTCAGAGAACATTATTTTGTGCTCAAGTAATAAAATGCAATCAGAGGACATCAAATCCTAGACCCATCGTCAGCCAGAAGCAGGGTCCCAAAGTGTCCGTTCCCTCCACAGATGCTAGTCTGACCCGCTGAGTTCCTCCAGCACTTTGTGTTTTGTTCAAGATTCCAGCATCTGCAGTCTCTTGTGTCTCCATCAAATCCTCCGAATTTGTCTTAGACCTTACTAAATCCCTCCTCCAAGCCAAACACCTCCTGCTCCGACGTTTCAAACCGTTAACAATGCCTTCAATTACACAAGATAGCACCTGCAGGAGGCATTTGTGTGATCAGAATAAAAGGCACAGGAGTATGTATGGTGGTCCTCGCTATACTCCACACATTACTCAACCTCAAATTGACCTTAATAGCATTAGCGCTTAATAAAAGAAACTGAAGAAAAATTGTTAGCAATACATTTTCATTTCAGTCGCTCACCTTAATTATCAATTTAATTGGCTGCTAATGGCTCTCCTGGCAGCCATTACTGTCAGTTCATCAAAGCAATGCACGTACAAATTGCCACAAACTCTGGCTGCAGAATATGAACTAGCATTAACACACTTCCTCTGCCACTGTTACATCACCGAGAAAATAGTCGCTTTAATGTCCAGGCCAATTGTATCTATATTAAAAAATATCCAGTGACATAAGTTCATAAGTTATAGGAGCAGAATTAGGCCATTTGGCCCATCAAGTTGCCAGGACTAGAGGGTCTGAGCTATAGGGAGAGGTTGAGTAGGCTGGGACTCTATTCCATGGAGCGCAGGAGGATGATTGGTGATCTTATCGAGGTGTATAAAATCACGAGAGGAATAGATCGGGTAGATGCACAGAGTCTCTTGCCCACACTAGGGGAATCAAGGACCAGAGGTCATAGGTTTAAGGTGAAGGGGAAAAGATTTAATAGGAATCTGAGGGGTAATCTTTCACACAAAGGGTGGTGGGTGTATGGAACAAGGGGCCAGAGGAGGTAGTTGAGGTAGGGACTATCTCAACATTTAAGAAACAGTTAGACAGGTATATGGATTGGACAGGTTTGGAGGGACATGGGCCACATGCAGGCAGGTGGGACCAGTGTAGCTTGGACATTGTTGGTCAGTGTGGACAAGTTGGGCCGAAGGACCTGTTTCCACGACTCTCCGCCATCCAATCGTGGCTGATCTATCTCTCCCTCTCAACCCCACTTTCCCCTTCTCCCCATGACCCCTGACACCCGCACTAATCAAGAACCTATCAATCTCCACCTTAAAAATATCGACTGACTGGGTCTCCACTGCCGTCTGTGGCAATGAATCCCACAGATTCACCACCCTCTGACTAAAAGAAACTCCTCCTCTTCTGCTTTCCAAAGGCCCATTATTTTATTCTGAACATTCTGTCATTCCTTGCCATAAACCTGACAAAATTAATAATCGCTCGGTCAGCATAAGCCCACGGGATCTCCCACTGCCAAGCATTTCAACTCCCCTTCCCATTCCCACACTCACCATTCCCACACTGACCCCCATTCCCACATCCCCATTCCCACACTGACCCCCATTCCCACACTCCCATTCCCACATTCCCATTCCCACACTGACCATCCCCATTCCCACACTCACCATTCCCATTCCCACACTCCCATTCCCATTCCCACACTCCCATTCCCATTCCCACACTCCCATTCCCATTCCCACACTCACCATTCCCATCCCCACACTGACCTTTCTGTCCCGGGCCTCCTCCATTGCCAGAGTGAGGCCACACATACTGGAGGACTAGCACCTTGTGTTGTGCTTGGGTAGCTGAGTCTACTTTGGGCACAGTTGGGTACTGTTCCCTCAATGATAAACTGATTTCCGCTTAGTTTACCACTGTGTGCAATGACATTTTTTCCCTGTTATCGAGAAATAGCATTTCCTGGATAATTTGCCACACCGTTCAGAAGAGGGTGTGAACTATTGCACTCTGTGAAGAGAACATCCCGTGCGTGCCAGTGTGTGTAAGCGGAAAAACAACAATTAACAAGTGAGAGGCTCAGTATCACACCTTGCAACAATGCACTACGTGAGAGGAGAGGCTGCAAACACTTGGTTGTGTGTGTGTGTGTGTGTGTGTGTGTGTGTGTGTGTGTGTGTGTGTGTGTGTGTGTGTGTGTGTGCGCGCGCGTTTGCGTGTGTGTGTGTGTGTGTGTGTGTGTGTGTGTGTGCGTGTGTGTGTGTGTGCGTGTGTGTGCGTGTGTGTGTGTGCGCGCGTGTGTGTTCGTGTGCGTCCCCGTGTGTGTGTGTGTGCCTGTTTGTCCGTGTGCGTCCCCGTGTGTGTGTGCGTGTGTGTGTGTGTGCGTGTGTGTGTGTGTGTGTGTGTGTGTGTGTGTGTGTGTGTGTGTGTGTGTGTGTGTGTGTGTGTGTGCGCGTTTGCGTGTGTGTGTGTGTGTGTGTGTGTGTGTGTGTGTGTGTGTGCGTGTGTGTGTGTGTGTGTGTGTGTGTGCGTGTGTGTGTGTGTGCACGCGTGTGTGTTCGTGTGCGTCCCCGTGTGTGTGTGTGTGCCTGTTTGTCCGTGTGCGTCCCCGTGTGTGTGTGTGTGTGCGTGTGTGTGTGCGCGCGTGTGTGTTCGTGTGCGTCCCCGTGTGTGTGTGTGCCTGTGTGTGTGTGCGTGTGTGTGGCCGTGTGCGTGTGTGTGTGCGTCCGCGTGCATCCGTGTGCGTGCGTGTGTGCGTCCGTGTGCGTATGTGTGTGTGTGTACGTGCGTGTGTGTGTCCGTGTGCGTGTGTACGTGCGTGTGTCCGTGTGCATGTGTGTGCGTGTGCGTGTCAGTGTGCGTCCGTGTGCGTGGGTATGTATGGGGACAACAATAACCTGGGGTTGAGGAGCTGGACATTGTGCAGGTTTAGTTTAGTTTAGTTTAGAGATACAGCGCGTAAACAGGCCCTTTGGCCCACCGAGTCTGTGCCGACCAGCGATCCCTGCACACTAACGCTATCCTACACGCTATCCTACACGCACTAGAGACAATTTTACATTTATACCAAACCAATTAACCTCCAAACCTGTTTGTCTTTGGAGTGTGGGAGGAAACCGAAGATCTTGGAGAAAACCCATGGGGAGAACGTGCAAACTCCGTACAGACGGCACCTAGTCTTTTTCCCCCAGAGATGCTGCCTGACCCGCTGAGTTACTCCAGCACTCTGTGAAACGTCACCTATCCATGTTCTCCACAGATGCTGCCTGACCCGCTGAGTTACTCCAGCACTCTGTGAAACGTCACCTATCCATGTTCTCCACAGATGCTGCCTGACCCGTTGAGTTACTCCAGCACTGTGCCTGTCTTTAGGCCGTAGGTGTTGGCTGGAGGAGGACCTGTTCCCTCCCTCCCTCCCTCCCTCTGTCGGGATGTGACAGCATTTTGCAGAGAGCCCTAGGCCTTGTCATCGTGGATGGACCAACGTCTGTCTGAAGACACAACTGCTGGGGCGTAGATATACAAAGGGCACAGCGGTAAAGTTGCTGCCTTACAGCGAATGCAGCGCCGGAGACCCGGTTTCCATCCCGACTACGGGCGCTGTCTGTACGGAGTTTGTACGTTCTCCCCGTGACCTGCGTGGGTTTTCTCCGAGATCTTTGGTTTCCTCCCAGACTCCAAAGACGTGCAAGTTTGTAGGTTAATTGGCTTGGTGTGTGTGTAAATTGTCCATTGTGGGTGTAGGATATAGGATAGTGTTAGTGTGCAAGGATCGCTGGTCGGAGCGGGCCCAGTGGGCCGAAAGAGCCTGTTTTTGCGCTGTATTTCTAAACTCAAATGGTTTAGTTTAAACTAAACTAAACTGAACAACCATTTGAGTGTGAGACACCTGTGCAAGTGTGTGTTCCTTTGTTCTACTGCTCACAAGTCCTCCAAGGCTGAAGCACCACGCTACGTTCCATCCACAAAGTGGATTTGTGTTCAGTCTGGCTTTTAAACTCAGGATCAAGTTTACTATTGGGAAATCTGTCTAAATAGGCCACATGCCGAGACCAATTACACACTAATTGTGGAGAAATTTCCAATGTGTTAGTAGCTGCTTAAACCCTGGGCTTCTGCCTGATGGGACAAGTTATGCAATTGAGATTAGAAGAAAAACAGCAGGAAATTCCTGGATTATTTATTTTTTATATACTGATGGTATTTTGGAGAGAAGTGTCGTGACTGTGAACCAGATACAACACTATTACACAGCACACACCACTGCCTCCTGTGCTGCCTTACACAAAGTCACACACTGTGCACGAGACGAGAGGCTTTGCTCTCTCTTCTGTTTTATTATTTCTGAGACACAAGAGACTGCAGAAGCTGCAATCCTGAGCAAAAGCACAAAGCTCTGGAGAAACTCAGTGGGTCAAGCAGCATCTGTAAGGCAGCAACTCTACTGCTGCACCACCGTGCCGCCCATTGTGTGTTGCGAGGATCACTGAGTGAGCCACTCAAATTGAGTGCAACACATAACAGGGGCAAGCACACTGGAGATGGCCATCCACAAATCCCCAGGGAACAAATCTACAGACATATTGTACAGAGGTATGAAAATACAGGGCAGCAAGATCTGTGGATGCAAACGCCTCATAATTATCTAAATAATGTCAGAAATGAATACAAAACAACACCTTACTTAAACTGAAGATAGACAGAGTGCTGGAGTAACTCAGCGGGTCAGGCAGCATCTGTGGAGAACATGGATCGGTGACGTTTCACAGAGTGCTGGAGTAACTCAGCGGGTCAGGCAGCATCTGTGGAGAACATGGATCGGTGACGTTTCACAGAGTGCTGGAGTAACTCAGCGGGTCAGGCAGCATCTCTGGAGAGAAGGAATCGATGACATTTCGGGTCGAGACCCTTCTTCAGACTGCTTCTATCGACTGACTTTGATGGCACTAAGTAGTTTGGGCTTTATATTGAACGATTCGTGGTAATTAATTTATTGAATTTTTGTTTATTATATATTATCTGTGTGTGAAACGTCACCTATTCCTTCTCTCCAGAGATGCTGCCCGACCCGCTGAGTTACTCCAGTATTTTGTGTCTATCTTCGGTGTAAACCAGCATCTGCAGTTCCTTCCTGCACGTGACTTAAACTGTTTAATTACAAAGGGTGGTGGGTATATGGAACAAGCTGCCAGAGGAGGTAGTTGAGGCTGGAACTATCGCAACGTTTAAGAAACAGTTAGACAGGTACATGGACAGGACAGGTTTGGAGGGATATGGACCAAACGCAGGCAGGTGGGACTGGTGTAGCTGGGACATGCTGGCCGGTGTGGGCAAGTTGGGCCGAAGGGCCTGTTTCCACGCTGCATCACTCTATGACTCTAAAACTTAAGAGTCATGACTGAACTGCCTCACATAGATAGTTGATTTCTTGACGTGTCTCTGGATATGGAAGTCCTACCTTTAGGACCGAATAATTTCCTCAATACCAAATATATCCCTCGTTCATAAAGTACAGAAAACATGGCAGGTTCAGAAGGATGTGTTGTCAATATATGAGGAAACATCTTGCCATTCTGTTTATCAAGGACTGCAGAAGTCATGGAGAGGAGGGAAAGGCTGAATATATTAGGTTATAAATGATACCATTGCCACACAAAGAGTGGGAAGTTATCAGTCTCGCCGTTATTAATCAAAACTTCAAAGTGACAACAGGGAGCATGGCAGCTTGAACAAAGGTGATCACATTTTTAGGAACATTAAGAATCACGAGTGTTTCATTATTATGTGTAACTGAACAATGAAACTCCTTCTTGCTGCAGCTAAACAGGCCCATAAACACAATATCACACAGAAACAATCATCCATAATACAATAAATTAATAACAGTAATACCAGGTAACCAGACGTGTGCAGGTACCGGGCCCTGGTGAGACCGCACCTGGAGTACTGTGTGCAGTTTTGGTCTCCAAATTTGAGGAAGGATATTCTTGCTATTGAGGGCGTGCAGCGTAAGTTCACTAGGTTAATTCCCGGAATGGCGGGACTGTCGTATGTTGAAAGGCCGGAGCGATTGGGCTTGTATACACTGGAATTTAGAAGGATGAGGGGGGATCTTATTGAAACATATAAGATAATTAGGGGATTGGACACATTAGAGGCAGGAAACATGTTCCCAATGTTGGAGGAGTCCAGAACAAGGGGCCACAGTTTAAGAATAAGGGGTAGGCTATTTAGAACGGAGATGAGGAAGAACTTTTTCAGTCAGAGAGTGGTGAAGGTGTGGAATTCTCTGCCTCAGAAGGCAGTGGAGGCCAGTTCGTTGGATGCTTTCAAGAGAGAGCTGGATAGAGCTCTTAAGGATAGCGGAGTGAGGGGGTATGGGGAGAAGGCAGGAACGGGGTACTGATTGAGAGTGATCAGCCATGATCGCATTGAATGGCGGTTCTGGCTCGAAGGGCTGAATGGCCTACTCCTGCACCTATTGTCTATTGTCTATTGTCTATTGTCTAAAAATAGAGGTCTGTCGTGCAACAACCAAAGACAGTCCACAGAAGATGAAAGTTGCTGAGCTCAGTCACTAAATGCTGGAGTGATTCAGTGGGTCAGGCAGCATCTCTTGGGAAAGGGCTGGGTGATGTTTCAGGTCGAGACCTTTCTTCAGACTGAGAGTCAGGGGTTAGTGTTGTGCAGTGTTGAAGAGCCTGCAGTTTACTGGGAAGAGGTTGTTGCTGAGGCAGGCTGGTGGTCAGGGTTGGCCAGTACAATGTTGTGATTGAGGGTTTGCAGTATTATGTGGATGAACACGACAGCCTAAATTATGCTTCAGCTTCTCAACTCCCAGCAGCAACAGAACAAAAGATTAAAGAAGTCCATTCATTTTGTCCTTTTCCTCTTAGAGTTCCATTTCTGGTCATGAATAAACAATGATGTTGGTTCTTTCTTTAGAGAGATTCAGGCATTATCTGCGATTTCACCCGTTAACATTTAGTGTCCGATTCAATATTCAATCTCAATTCTTCATCACACTGATGTATTTGACACTAAAGGTCTATAAGCAAAACCTTACCCCAACTAAATAAAAACCAAACTGAAATGGTCGAGCTTTGTTTTCTCCAGCAATGTCAGTGATGTTTCAGGTTTGAAATCTTAATGCATAATTTATTTTAATTGGTAAAATCGATGTTTCAATCTGCAAAATTCATAAAGATCCTATCAGATCGCACCTTCCATCACTGCAATTATGAGATTTTATGTGGCAATTAATTAAACAAGGCCATATAAACAAGGAGCTTTAGCTTTTGCAGCGTGACTTTTATTGCAGAATAACAATACTACCCTGTTCAGCACCTTTACACATGGTAGTTTCACAGGTGAAACAGCGAAACTGTGATCCTCTGACAAACTGGAGCAGGGTCCCTGTCAAACAAATCACTTCCAAAACCTCACACAAGTAACTGCGACAAAACAAGAGATAAAAGGACGTAGAACACAATTGTAAACGTAGCATGATGTCAGAAGATAGACACAAAATGCTGGAGTAACTCAGCGGGACAGGCAGCATCTGTGGGGAACATGGATAGGCGACGTTTCACAGAGTGCTGGAGCAACTCAGGAGGTCAGGCAGCATCTGTGGAGAACATGGATAGGTGATGTTTCACAGAGTGCTGGAGTAACTCAGCGGGTCAGGCAGCATCTCTGGAGAACATGGAGTGGTGAAGTTTTGGGTCAGGACCCTTCTTCAGACTGATTGTAGTGGATGGATGTTGGAAGGGGGAGCTGGAAGAGAGGGGGGGCAGGACAAAGCTTGGCAGGTCATCGACCAACACAAGTGTGGGGGGGGGAGAGATAGACAGATGGTTGGACAAAGGCCAGAGATTAAAAGACAGAAGGTGCGAGACAAAAGGATTGAGGAGTTGTGAATTGTGAAGCTAAAAAACATAGCATAAAAAGTAAGGAAATTTGTGATTGGTAGATTATTTCTTGGTTGTAACAATGCTTCTTGGCAATAAATCTTATACCGTTGGAAAGCCTGTTTATTCCCCTTTTAAATGGTGCCACATTTGTAAGGAACATGCATTTGTGGGATGAGCAGCAGAGCTGAGTATATGGGTTGCGCCCATGAAAAATTTGCCAAATCTTCTCTGCCCATGCCAAACAGCTTATTCTGCTGTTGCTATTGACTCTTGTTTTGAGCTTCTGGTACCCCCAGGTGCTGACAATCAGGTGCCTGATTGGCACCTGATTGGCAGCATCTGTGAGCATGGGCCCTGCTACAGTGGTCAGTAGGTGTCTGCTCCAAGAATCGGCATGCCACGTTTGACTGATCTGGATAGGGCCCGTGCAATAGGGCAACTTCAAGCTGGTGTTCCGCAAAACCAAGTTGCGGCATTATTTGGAGTGAGCCCTAGTACCATCTCCAAAGTGAAGGCCAAGTTCCATATAACGGGGGATGTCAGAGACAGGCCGCGAAGTGGGCGTCCCAAGAAGACGACACCCGAAGAAGACCGTTTCCTCACCCTGTCAGCACTTAGGAACCGTAGGCTGTCTTCTACAGATTTGCAGTCAAGGTTTGCAGGACGATATGGCCGACGGCTCTCTGCCCAGACAATTCGGAACAGACTGCACGCAGCCGATCTCCGGTCTCATAGGGCTGCCAGGAGGCCTGCCATGACTGCCCTTCACCGTCAGGCCCGTTTGCGCTGGTGTCGGCAACACGTGCACTGGAACCTGAACATGTGGAGGAACGTTATGTTCAGCGATGAGTCCAGATTCTGCCTACGGCAGTTGGATCATAGGGTCAAAGTGTGGAGAAGACGCGGAGAACGCTATGCTGATTGCTGCACCGATAGTAACATCTTTTGGTAGAGGCAGTGTGATGGTGTAGGGCGGCATCTCCCTCACTGGAAAAATGAGGCTTGTCATCATTGGAGGCAATCTCACTGCAGAGATATATCGAGATGAGATTCTGCAACCAGTGGCAATCCCATATCTCCACAGTCTGGGATCGAACTCTATCCTCCAAGATGACAATGCTCGCCCCCACAGAGAGGGTTTCTCAGAGATTATCTCCAGAATTTGGGAGTGGAGAGGATGGAATGGCCTGCCGGCAGTCCTGACCTCAACCCCATTGAACACTTATGGGATCAGCTTGGGCGTGCTGTTCGTGCCAGAGTGACCAACACAACCACGTTGGCTGACTTGTGACAAATGCTGGTTGAAGAATGGGATGCCATCCCACAACAGTGTGTGACCAGGCTGGTGACCAGCATGAGGAGGAGGTGCCAGGCTGTTGTGGCTGTGTATGGTTCTTCCACACGCTACTGAGGCTCCTGTTTATTAAATGAATAAATTGTTAAATTGCCAATATGTCTTGTTTCTTCAGACTTCAATCATCCAATCCACCAAACAACACCGAACAAGAGTCAATGGCAGAATAAGCTTTTTGGCATTGGCAGAGAAGATTTGGCAGATTTTTCATGGGCGCAACCCACATACTCAGCTCTGCTGCTCATCCCACAAATGCATGTTCCTTACAAATGTGGCACCATTTAAAAGGGAAATAAACAGGCTTTCCAACGGTATAAGATTTATTGCCAAGAAGCATTGTTACAACTAAGAAATAATCTACCAAACACAAATTTCCTTACTTTTTGTGCTATGTTTTTAGATGAAGGAATACAGGTGGAAGGGGGAGGGGAGGGGAGAAATGGGAGTCAGTCCAGGTGGGTCACGGGGGAGAAGAGGGGGGGGGTTCTTGAGGGAGGGGGCAATGTCCATGTATTTTCCGTACAAAATGGAGCAAGAAAAGTAAAATGTATGAGAAAAGTTGAGCAGGAAATCGGCATGATAATAACCACGGTTTATCAATCCTTTCCATTACCAACATCACTTATGATAAGAAATTAATTTAAAACTGAGAATCTCTTGTTCCTGGTACAGATTGTTCCTGTTCAAAATGGAACACTTCTATTCAATTCGAGGGATTATCGCCTCTCCACTCAATGCCTTGCTGCTCCTAGAATTCAATTAAACCTCTTAAACTCTTTTTTCAAGATTCTCCATGCACTCTCAAATCAGTTTTTTAAAATTTATTTGAAGCCGACAGCATAGCTGGACTTCAAAACAGGGATATCAGAGAGGAAATCATTAACCGGCTTTTGAAGGGAACTTGTTCTGAAATAATTACAGCGCATAAGTAGCGGACAGACTTTGCTCACATTTTCTGCAGCTCACCATTCAACTTTAATTTTAACAAAGAGGAAGCCTACCTTTTGGGCTAGGTGCGAAAAGCTGCTGTAACTCAGCGGGACAGGCAGCATCTCTGGAGAGTAGGAATGGGTGACGATTCGGGTTGAGACCTTTCTTCAGACACGACCCGAAACGTCACCCATTCCTTCTCTCCAGAGATGCTGCCTGTGTCTACCTTCGGTGTAAACCAGCATCTGCAGTTCCTTCCGACACCTATCTTTCAGGATGCGTTAATGGATTTTATGGCAATGCCTCTGAGCTGTAGTGTCATTGGTTTGGTGGTCACACAACTCTGAGAGCAAGGACTTTGTTTGCAGGTACTGCATTATTTAAAAATATATATATATATTCATTATATCGAATCAAAATGTAAAATTCTACTCAGAGTTCCTGATTGTTAAGCTACGAATCCAATGTCTTCATACACAAGGGCCTGAAGGGTCCTGATCTGAAACTTTACCCGTCCTTTTTCTCCAGAGATGTTGCCTGACCCGTTGAGTTACTCCAGCACTTTGTGTCTATTAAGATCAAGAGTGTGTAAATGTGCATAAGACCAGACCTGCTGAGGTACAGTGTCCCAGCATGCTCTTACCCAATGGACTCCTGAGGACTCCAGAGACACCAAGCTCTTTGTTCTCACAGAACCTCTCCAAATACAGTTTCAAAAATATAATGACCGTGTTCAACAGGTTCCTGACGCTTGTCTCCAACCAATAATTGCTGTTTGTCTGAAAGGTACAAGGCAATAACTGGCAACAAGACTGATTTAATTGCATGGGTTTCAGCGATTAATCAAACCATTGGGAGTAGCAATTATCTTTCACTTCCCCTGTTCTTTTTGCTCAGAAAACTCTGGCCAAATAGAAATAATTACCACAGTATTATCTCATAGGTTGGCCAACTGAACACATCACTCTGCTTTCACTGATAATAATCCATTCCAACACCATAAAACCTTGCTGAAAGGCACGATGTTAAGATGCTGGTGGAATTACAGCTCGTGCATTGTCCAACGCTAGCTACCCCGTCTTTCTTCAGTGCAGCATTTTCCTTTGTTGAGATTTACTTGTACACATTGACTGGAGTTGAATAAGCTAATGTTCATTTTCTGATTTGCACTAAACTGTCAGAAATATCAATGTGAAATATTAATCATGTCCTCTGCACTTGTTTTCTGCATGTTTTATTAATTGCTTGTCAGGGACGGGGATTAAGTCTTTATAAATCTCCCTTTAATCCTTGATTTGACCAGAAAATAGAAACAACCTTTACAGTGCAGCTCTGAACAAGTCATGCAAAACATAGTGGATGGTGGAAATCTGAAATGCAGTCACACAACATGGAAACAGGCCCTTTGGCCCAACTCGTTCACGATACCCCATCTCCCTCCAAACCTTTCCTATCCATGTACCTGTCCAAATGTCATTTAAATATCGTTATTCCACCTGCCTTAACTAAACTGGCAGCAAGAACACATCACTCTGAGTGAAAACGTTGCCCCTCTGCTTCCTATTAAATCTTTACCCTCTCAGCTCTGTTAAAGTCGTGCTATCTAGAGGTTTTCAGTAGATACACTGTTAATGGCACAAAACCTCAGGATTCAGGAATCCAAACCCCATCCTAGAGGAAGCACAAATATTCATAGCCATTCCTTAAGTTCCATGTTAGAGTGATACAGTATGGAAACAGGCCCTTCAGCCCAACTTGCCCACACCGACCAACTTGCCCACACTGACCAACTTGCCCACACCGAACAACTTGCCCACACCGACTAACTTGCCCACACTGACCAACTTGCCCACACTGACCAACTTGCCCACACCGACCAACTTGCCCACACTGCCAACTTGCCCACACCAACCAACTTGCCCACACCGAACAACTTGCCCACACCGACCAACTTGCCCACACCGACTAACTTGCCCACACCGACCAACTTGCCCACACTGACCAACTTGCCCACACTGACCAACTTGCCCACACCGACCAACTTGCCCACACCGACCAACTTGCCCACACTGACCAACTTGCCCACACCGACCAACTTGCCCACACTGACCAACTTGCCCACACTGACCAACTTGCCCACACTGACCAACTTGCCCACACCAACCAACTTGCCCAATCAAGTGACACTTGTCTCACCTGCCTGCGTTTGGACTTCACACAAGGTTCTCCGCAAAAATATAAATGAAACAAAGGCCAAAACATAAATCTATCCTATTGATGTACCTATCTAAATATTTCATAAACATTGTGATGACACCTGTTTCAACTACCTCCTCTGACAGCTCATTCCAAACACCCACCACCCCGGTTCCTATTAACTCTTTCCCCCCCTCACCTTAAACCTATGTCCTCTGGTTCTTGATTCCTCTACTCTGGGCAAAAGACTGTGCGTTTACCCAATCTATACCTGTCATGATTTTGTACACCTCTGTAAGATCAGTCCTCATCCTCCTGCGTTTACCCAATCTATACCTGTCATGATTTTGTACACCTCTGTAAGATCAGTCCTCATCCTCCTGCGCTCCAAGTAGATAAAACTTATAATAATCATTAAGCAGCTTTTTTTCCAATTCCATGTGGAGCGAGGAAGGCTGGTAATCTGAGCAATCACTGAATCCCTCCATCCTTGCCCTCCACATATCATTAGATCATCAGCTCCCTCTCATTCACGCGCGTCGCCTAGCAACCTACCAACAAGAAACTGCACTAAAAGTGATTTTGAACAATGCTTTTGGTTATTATCACATATTTTCTTAAGATACATTGCAGTATTGTATCTCGTGTGCGGTTTAAAAAAGCATTGTTATTATAATGATATACATTGTGTGTATGTGTGGAATTGTGTGTAAAATCCAATAGACCCGGTCCATTAATTTCCAGTGAGCATTGAGGGAACACACAGGTCATTGCACCCACATGCTGTCGGCATCACTTAACGTTTTAAATCAAGATCTGGGAGGGCGGTAATTAATTTTCCATTTCTTTCATAATTTGAAGGATGTGGGTATTGATCGCAAGGCCAGAGCTGATAGTCCATAACTAATTGCCTTTGAGAAGGTGTACCAAGTCTCCTTGCGATAGTGCAGGAGGCTGAGATATGATCTTAGTTTAGAGATACTGTGGGGAAACAGGCCCTTCGGCCCACTGAGTCCGCACCGACCAGCGATTCCCGCGCACTAGTACTACCCTACATACAAGGGACAATTTACAATTACACCAAGCCAATTAACCTACAAACCTGTACGTCTTTGGAGTGTGGGAGGAAACCGGAGATCCTGGAGAAAACCCATTGGATATGGACCAAATATGGGCAGGTGGGACTAGTGTAGATGGGACAAGTTGGCTGGTTTGGGCAAGTTGGGCCGAAGGGCCTGTTTCCATGCTGTCTCACTCTATGATTCTATGACTGTAGCAAGTTCATAGCCAGCATTGAATTAAATGGTCAGGACACTGTGATGAATGTGAAAGATCCCAAGAGGGGAGATGTTGGTTTGATCTGATCTGGAGTAGGGAATGCTGACTGGTTTAAGGATATTAGTAAGAAGCTGAACTAGAGTAGGCAAGGCTGATTGTTTTAACAATATAAGCAAGAAGCTGAACGGGTCCAAAGGGATATCCCAGCCCAGGGGTTCCCAACAGGGGTGTTGTGAACAGGGACCCCTTGATCTCATGGAGTTAGTGAACGGTGCATTGCACCCATGAAACAAGATTAACACGAGGCCTAACTCTCTCCCTCTGCTCCAAATACTGCATGGACAGATGCCAAAATAAACCTTTGAACTGTGATCCAGGCAGTGATCATATTGGCATCTGCTGGATGATAAAACCAGCCCCAACATAAACCACAGTGAGCATGAAGCGATGGGAGAGGACAGGGAGCAGACAAAGACCTGCTCACCCACCCCCTCCCAGATCCAACCTACAGAGGCTGCCGCTGGCCTTGGGCAGAGGGCAAAGGTTATTCCTGGAAGCCAGTTGCTCGCACCAATGACGCAAGCAGTTGCTTTCACAACTCAGATCCAGTGAAGGCAAAGGCCAACAGCAGAGCCTTGTTCGTAGCGTCAAATGGTTGTGGTGGAAGGATAATATTCATGCTGGATGCCCGGTGCCTGGATTGGCAGCACGGTGGTGAAGCGGTAGAGTTACTGCCTTACAGCGAATGCAACGCCTGAGACTCAGGTTCAATCCTGACTACGGGTGCTGTCTGTGCTGAGTTTGTACGTTCTCCCCGGGAGATTCGTGGGTTTTCTACGAGATCTTCGGTTTCCTCCCACACTCCAAAGACGTACAGGTTTGTAGGTTAATTGACTGGGTAAAATGTAAAAATTGTCCCTAGTGTGTGTAGGATAGTGTTAATGTGCGGGAATCGCTGGGCGGCGCGGACTCGGTGGGCCGAAGGGCCTGTTTCCGCGCTGTATGTCTAAAAAAAAAATGCCAGTGACCAGTGGAGTTTAGTTTTAGTTTAGAGATACAGTGCGGAAACAGGCCCTTCGGCCCACCGAGTCCGTGCCAACCAGCGATCCCCGCACACTTACACTATCCTACATACACTAGGGACAATTTACATTTATACCAAGACAATTAACCTACGTACCTGCATGTCTTTGGAGTGTGGGAGGAAACCGAGTACAAGGGTCAGGGTGTCATGATGCAGCTTTATCGGACATTGGTTTGGCCACATTCGGATTTCACTGTACCTTAAGTGCATGTGACTATAACCTGACCTTGAAATATTTGGAATAGTCAAACGTTTCAAAGGTCTGTTTATTGTCAAGAGTACCAATTAAGGTACAGTGAAACTCGATTACCACACAGCCATACTAAAAAAAGCAACAAGACACACAACTACATAAAAGTTAAATGAACATTCACCACAGTGGATTCCCCACCTTCCCCACTCTGATGGAAGGCAACAAAGTCTCATCATCTTCCCTCTTTATTCTCCTGCGGTCGGGGCAGTCGAACCATCCACAGCCAGGGCAATGGAAGCTCCCGTAACCAGCGGTCAAAGCCCCCGCGTCGGGGCGATCGAAGCTCCCGTGATCGGGACGGTCGAAGCTCCTGAGGTTGGAGCTCCCAAAGTCAGTCCCTAACCAGGGGCCGTGAGCTCCACGATTGTGTGCAGTTCTGAGTGCCCCATAACAGGCAGGCTGTGAAAAGGGGGAGAGGTGGTTTACTTGGATGCTGCCTTGATTATGGAGAGGGCGGACACTTGGAATGGTTTATCTGGCAGGCCACAAGTTGAGAGGAGACCTGATAGAAGTTTTATCAAACTACGACCCATAGATAGGGTAGACAATCAGAACCTTTTGCCCTCGGATGGGGAAAAAACAGATACTAGAGGGCATAGCTGAAAGGCGAGAGGGGAAAGTTTAAAGGAGAGGTGTGGGGCAACTAGGGGTAGTGGTGGAGGCAGATGAACCAGTGGCGTTTAAGAGGCTTTTGAATAGACACTTGGATATGCAGGGAATGGAGGTATATGGATCACGCGCAGGTAGATAAGAGATGGTCTTGGCATCATGTTCAGCACAGACATTGTGGGCCGAAGGGCCTGTTTTTGTGCTGCACTGTTCCACGTTCATCTGTCAGCATCACTCAGCCACACACTTCATGTAGCATCACCGATCAAAATTATACTCATGGTCACATGAGTTGGGAGTTTGGGCCAAACAGCAGAATGGTTATTATAAATATTCACCACATTTATCAGTGATTTGTTTCATTCATGTCACGAGGAGCAGGTACAAAGACATTAATTAGAGGAGGTATCCATGGAGCTGAGTGTTCACACCAAGGTGCAGATGATGAAATGGACATGAAGTACTCCTAGGAGATCGCCCAATCCTGTCAGCGTTAGCAATCTTCAAGACCAAAGGCCGAGAATTTCAGTAATTGCATTCACTTAGAAATGTATGCCATTTAAAATGAGAGATTGTAATCTATCAGGGCATAGAAGCATAGAAAATAGGTGCAGGAGTAGGCCATTCGGCCCTTCGAGCCAGCACCGCCATTCAATATGATCATGGCTGATCATCCAGAATCAGTACCCCGTTCCTGCTTTCTCCCCATATCCCTTGATTCCGTTAGCCCTAAGAGCTGTGTCTAACTCTCTTTTGAAAACATCCAGTGAATTGGCCTCCACGGCAGAGAATTCCACAGATTCACAACTCTCTGGGTGAATTTTTTTTCCTCATCTCAGTCCATAATGGCCGACCCCTTATTCTTAAACTGTGTGACCCCTGGGGACATTATGTACCAATTGTAATCTATGTTGGTGAGGCCACACTGGGAGTATTCTGTTCACTTTTGGTCACCCTGCTGTGGGAAAGATGCTATTAAGCTGGAAAACGCGCAGAGAAGATGTCCGAGGATGTTGCCAAGACTGGAGGGCCTGAGCTACAGGGAGAGGTTGGGCAGGCTAGGACGTTACTCCTAGAAGTGCAGGAGGATGAGGGATGATCTCATAGAGATGCATAAAATGGTGAGGGGAATAGATGGGTAAATGCACTGTCCTCTCCCCAGGGAAGGGGAATCAAGAACTAGAGAGCGTAGGTTCAAGGTGAAAGGGGCAAGATTTAATTGGATCCGAGGGGAATATTTTCCCATGCAGAGGGTGGTAGGTTTAGGGAACGAGCTGCCAGAGGACGTAGTTTGAAGCAAGTACAATAACAACACTTCAAAGACATTTGGATAGGTGCAGTACATGGATAGGAAAGGTTGAGAGGGATATGATCCAAATGTGGGCAAATGGAGCAAGCATAGATGAGGATCTAGGTTGGCATGGGCGAGTTGGGTCGAAGGGCTGTGACTTGCACTGTGACTCGAATATGAGGAGAGTTTTACCCACATACTTTCAAAAATTGGAAAATGCTACAAGGATGCATCCCAAGATGCATTTCAAGGATGCATTTCACGATGCATTTCAAGGATGCATTTCACAATGCATTCCACGATGTATTTCAAGGATGCATTTCACAGTGCATTTCAAGGATGCATTTCAAGGATGCATTTCAAGGATGCATTTCAAGGATGCATTTCAAGATGCATTTCAAGGATGCATTTCAAGATGCATTTCAAGGATGCATTCCAAGATGCATTTCAAGGATGCATTTCAAGATGCATTTCAAGGATGCATTTCACGGTGCATTTCAAGGATGCATTTCAAGGATGCGTTCCAAGTTCCCAACAAATGAGAGATTTTCTATTCATGTTCACAATCACAATAGAAACGAGTGACAAAGACTTTGAAATTACTGTTTACCATGTAATACATTAATAGTTCCTTATTCTCGCTGACAAACCTCTCCCTGTGAGTGGAGGTGTTATCTGATTAAAAGTAAACACCAGTTAATGCCTGTTAGAATATGTATTGTCAAGTGGGTGTCAAATGTTGATCTCCCAGTACACAAAACATTACTGCATTAATGGAGAGAAAATAAAACAGACAAGAACTTCTAGAAAATATATTCTGTCTTTTGATTTCATTGATCTCGCCCATCAAATGGGAAAGCAAGGATGTTCAGGGGGTTGATACGCACCAACTCCAACCAGAGTCACTGCACAGCACAGACACAGGTCCTTCGGCCCATCTTGCCCATGCTGGCCAAGCTGGCATGCTGGGCTAGTCCCATTAGCCTACATTTGGTGCATAGCCCTCCGAACACTTGTAATTCCTACTGGTTTTAAATGTTTCAGTATAGAGACTTGGGCAAGTTGAAGCTTTCCTGTGACAGCTCTGTACATTCAAAGTCTACTGGGATAACGAGAAATCGCAGCGATGGAGCTGGTCACCATTTCCAGCTCGCTCCACCTCGTGGTCAATCACACAGAGGGTCTGCACCACCGTTGGGTCACAAGAGTGGAAGGTCACTGTTGGGTCACAAGAGTGGAAGGTCACTGTGGCCGTGGTTGGGGTTGGGGTGGGGGGGGCTTGTGTAAGGCTTGGCACTTGTTGATCACAATGCACCCCAACAATATTCCTTGTGTCTGCATCTCATGCTTGTGTTCTTGCCAGTCCACACACAGTACTGCGGAGGAGCTCAGGCCTACATGCACGCCTCATGCCTGCACCCAAGGCTGTACCCAAGGCAGCCTTGTTATCCATTCCCTGTATCCAAAGATAGACACAAAAAACTGGAGGAATTCAGCGGGTCAGACAGCATCTCTGGAGAGAAACATAGAAAATAGGTGCAGAGGGCCATTCGGCCCTTCGAGCCAGCACTGCCATTCAATATGATCATGGCTGATCATTCAAAATCACCCCGTTCCTGCTTTCTCCCCATATAGACAATAGACATTAGGTGCAGGAGTAGGCCATTCGGCCCTTCGAGCCAGCACCACCATTCAATGTGATTATGGCTGATCATTCTCAATCAGTACCCCGTTCCTGCCATCTCCCCATACCCCCTGACCCCGCTATCCTTAAAAGCTCTATCTAGCTCTCTCTTGAATGCATTCAGAGAATTGGCCTCCACTGCCTTCTGAGGCAGAGAATTCCACTATTCTGTTAGCCGTAAGAGCTAAATCTAACTCTCTCTTGAATACAAGGAATGGCTGACGGTTTGGGTCAAGACCCTTCTTCACTCTGAAACGGCACCTATTCCTTCTCTCCAGAGATGCTGCCTGAGCCGCTGAGATCATCCAGCTTTTTGTGTCCATCTTCGGTTGAAGCAACATCTGCAGTTGCCTCTCCCTTTACGCCTCTCTGTATCCACCTTCCTTTTCCATGTTATTAAAGGTAATTGCACAGAGCATTACAAAAGATCTGTGCCATCGCTTCCGCCAATCCTTTACCTTGATGACCCTCCCATTGTGGGATAGATTCCCAGCTGCAGCACTCCGACAGAAGGCAGCGGTCCACACCACTGGCATTCCAGAACAGAATAGCACCGTCCCAATCAGTATTCTCCTCGAGTGCAGGAGGGATGTCGATGTGACAGTGATCCTGCCCGTCTATGTTTCACATTTACTCAGACACAAAGAATCACCTTCCTCTTCTGGTCTCCAGAAAGTGTGTTAGTGATCGGAGTGACTTAACTGGAATCTGCAGCTTCACCAGAGAGCAACGTTATCACTAATGGAATAGCCTGAAGCCTTGCCACGATGAATGGCAGGATTTATTAAAAATATTTTCAACATGATGTTTCCAATCCCTCTGACCACGAGTCTGACCCACTGCCTGCAAGCAGCAGACGAACTGGGAGATTATGGGAGCCAAACACAGGTCACAGAGTCACACAGCAAGGAAACTGGCCCTTCAGCCCAACCTGCCCGTGCTGACCCATATGGCCCACATCCCTCCAAACCTGTCCTATTCATGCACCTGTCCTAATGTCTATTAAATGTTGTTGTAGTCGCTGCCTCAACTATCTTCCCTGGCAGCTCATTCCATACACCCACCACCCTCTGTGTGAACAAGCTGCCCCTCAGCTTCCTAATAAATCTTCCCGCCTCTCACCTTAAACCTGTGTCCCCTCTGGTTCCTGATTCTCCTACCCTAACTAAAAAGATGTGCATTTACCCTATCTATTCCCCCTCATAGTTTTACACACTTCTATAAGATCACCCCACAACCTCCTGCACTTCAAGGAATAGAAATTTTTGCGGCACGGTGGCGCAGCGGTAGAATTGCCGCCTTACAGTGAATGCAGCGCCGGAGACCCAGGTTCGATCCCGACTATGGGCGCTTGTACGTTCTCCCCGTGACCGACGTGGGTTTTCTCCGAGATCTTCGGTTACCTCCCACACTCCAAAGACATACAGGTATGTAGGTTAATTGGCTTGGCAAATGTAAAAATTGTCCCTAGTGGGTGTAGGATAGTGTTAGTGTGCGGGGATCGCTGGTCGGCGCGGACCCGGTGGGCCGAAGGGCTTGTTTCCGCGCCTTATCTCTAAACTAATAACGTTCTGGCCTGCCCACTCGCTCCCTGCAGCTCAGTCCCACGAGTCCTGGCAACATCCTTGCCAATCTGCTCTGCGTGCTTTCCTCGTGTCAGAGCATGCCAGGGATTTTGGAGATCAGGCTGTGATAGTTGGGGAGGGCAGGCCTGTAGAAATCTCAGGCAGAGTTGAGGAATGATGATACGTGAGTGGAGACTGCAGGAAAGCTTCGTTTCGTTTATTTTAGAGCCCACTGAGTCCACTCCAATCAGCGATTGCCCCGTGCACTAGCACTATCCTACGCACACACTAGGGACAATTTACAATTTTTACCAAAGCCAATTAACCTACAAACCTGCACGTCTTTGGAGTGTAGGAGGAAACCTGAGCACCCGGAGAAAACCCACGTGGTCACAGGGAGAACGTACAAACTCCGTACAGACAGCACCCGTAGTCTGGATCAAACCCGGGTCGAGGCAGCAATTCTACCATTGCAACGCCAAGCCACTCCAAAGTGTTGAGCTCACAGTGCCCATCCATCCCCTCCACAGATGCTGCCTGACCTGCCCAGTGTTTCTGCACTGTTGCACTGAACATTCCAGCATCTCCGTACCTTGCCTCAATCTCATGCTTCTCTGGCCCTCGCGTGGTAGAGGGAAGGAACACGCCACTTACACGCATGAACCTCATGTCCTCCTCACCGCCACCGTTCCCAAGGCCGGGAAACCAAGCACAGGTATTTGTGCATTTACACAGCAACAAGCCTTGCTTCAAATTTCCAACGAAAGGAATCAGAACGTAGAACAGCACAGGAACATAGACAGCACATCACATCACAGGGACATAGACAGTACATCACAAGAACATAGGACAGTACATCACGGCACAGGAACATAGGACAGTACATCACAAGAACATAGGACAGTACATCACGGCACAGGAACATAGAACAGTACATCACAAGAACATAGAACAGTGCATCACAGCACAGGAACATAGGAGAGTACATCACAAGAACATAGGACAGTACAGCACAGGAACATAGGACAGTACATCACGGCACAGGAACATAGGACAGTACAGCTCAGGAACATAGGACAGTACATCACAGCACAAGAACATAGACAGTACAGCACAAGAACAGGCCCTTCGGCCCACAATGTCTGCACTGAACATGATGACAATTGATCAAGGACAAAGCAGCCACCATAACACAAATTGAACATTGAACTGTCCAATGTTAGGTAACTACAAACCCCTTCCTCTCTCCCTCCTTCCCCAGTTGGCCCGCTCCCCTTCCTGCCCCTCTCTCCCCAGTGCCCCACTGAGCCTCACAACCATTTCTCCTCCCCCCCTCTCCCACCCACATTCCATCCTTTAGGTCCACGATTCACAACTGTTCAATTCTTTTGTTTCACGCCTTCTGTCTTGTCATCTCTGGCCTTTGTCTACTATCTGCATCTCACAAATCCTCTCACCTGTACCCTCCCATTACCTGCCCACCTGCCACTCTTCATCCAGTCCTTCCTCTCTCCCAGCTTCTCCCCACCCCCTCCATTCCCCATCCCCCCACCCCCTCCATTCCCCATCCCCACACCCCCTCCTCCCCACCTACAATCCGTCTGAAGAGTCCCAACCTGAAACGTCACCTATCCATGTTCTCCAGAGATGCTGCCTGACCCGCTGAGTTACTCCAGCACTCTGTGAAATGTCACCTATCCATGTTCTCCAGAGATGCTGCCTGACCCGCTGAGTTACTCCAGCACTCTGTGAAACGTCACCTATCCATGTTCTCCAGAGATGCTGCCTGACCCGCTGAGTTACTCCAGCACTCTGTGAAACGTCACCTATCCATGTTCTCCAGAGATGCTGCCTGACCCGCTGAGTTACTCCAGCACTTTGTGTCTTTCCTCATCACAACAAAATGTCTCCCTCATTTGATGAAACATGCCAACTGAAGCCACCAAGAACAATATTATAAATCACTCCAAATATACCCTTTATAGTAATTCTATTTTGCATCATGCTATTAACGGAACTAGCATCTAGTAGTTGTGAGCTGTAATTATAGTCATTTTCATTCACATTAATTTGTTACAAATTTAAAATAATTATTTCTTTGGCAAGTAGTACTGACGAAAGATAACTTTACAAATGAAGCCAGTGCCGATGGTGGATGAACTCTCACTCCCATGGCTCGCCATGGCACTGGTGGAGACAGAGCACATTCACTCAGTAGAGATAGACACAGAGTGCTGGAGTAACTCAGCGGGACAGGCAGCATCTCCGGAGAGAAGGAATGGGTGATGTTTTGGGTTGAGACCCTTCTTCCGACTGCCTGTCCCGCTGAATTACTCCAACATTTTGTGTCTATCTTCGGTTTAAACCAGCATCTGCAGTTCATTCCTGTTCATTCAGCAGAGAGCTGGATAACTAATGAAAAGAGAGATCTTTGGGGACTTTAGAGAGAGTCGGATTGGAAGTAAGTGCATTGGTTCTGCATGATGTAAAGCACTCAATGGGCTGAATAGACTCATTATTTTTTTTTTTGTTACCCTTCTAATTCCGCAAATAAAAAAGAATATATTTTAAAATCATCTTAGTCAGTGCCACAGTTGGAATAATGGGGAATGTTGTTAGTTACAGAAATCAATGAAGGTAGAGTTTAGATTGAGACATTGCAGTTCTGAAAAGACAGAAAAGTAAGGATTTCTTCAGTGAATTAAGTCAAGAACGACCTGTTAAATTACAAAGGGAGTCTCAAAGACTAATAAATTGCCTCGACTGAATGGCAAATTGGGAATAAGAAAGGATGTTTACAACAGAATGCTCCCACATTAACTGTTGAAGCAGAAATGATTCTCTCTTCCAAGAAGGTTCCTGTCTGCTGCTTGGAAATAGATTGTGATTATGGGGTGTAAGATGGGAGAGTGAACGGAGAGGTGGTAGTGTAGGAAGGAACTGCATATGCTGGTTTACACTGAAGATGGACACAAAGTGCTGGAGTAACTCAGCGAGACAGGCAGCATCTCTGGAGAGAAGGAATGGATGACGTTTCAGGTCGAGACTCTTCGTTAGATTGAGTTGGGAGCTGGGTTGGATTAAGCGGCTTCAAGAGCCTGGAGTGTTTAATTGTAGTGAGCACAGGGATGGGAACAGTGAAATTCTTCCTCCCTCGCTGCAGCTTTATGGGCCCATTAAACACAACAACACAGCTAAATATCCAATGCATTACCAGCATGAGGATACCTGTGAGGGCCAGATGAGATGAATTACTTATTTTATGCTGCAGAGTTCCACAGTTCAACGTCATCCAGCGAAAAGAAAACCTGTTCCACAAGTTCACACCTGCTACTTGCTTCACAAAGAGGATCATTAGAATTAGCAGAGGCAGAAACGGACAGGCAGACCGTCGGCTTGTACTCGCTGGAATTTAAAAGATTGAGGGGGGATCTTATAGAAACTTACAAAATTCTTAAGGGGTTGGACAGGCTAGATGCAGGAAGATTGTTCCCGATGTTGGGGAAGTCCAGAACAAGGGGTCACAGTTTAAGGATAAGGGGGAAGTCTTTTAGGACCGAGATGAGAAAGGTTTTTTTCACACAGAGAGTGGTGAATCTGTGGAATTCTCTGCCACAGAAGTTAGTTGAGGCCAGTTCATTGGCTATATTTAAGAGGGAGTTAGATGTGACCCTTGTGGCTAAAGGGATCAGGGGGTATGGAGAGAAGGCAGGTATGGGATACTGAGTTGGATGATCAGCCATGATCATATTGAATGGTGGTGCAGGCTCGAAGGGCCGAATGGCCTCCTCCTGCACCTATTTTCTATGTTTCTATGTCAGAACCTTCTTCCCAGGCTGGAAATGTCAAAGACATGAGGACATTGTTTTAAGGTGAACGTGGCGGTTTAAAGGAGATGTGCAGATCACTGAAGGGGGTGGGGGCCTGGAACGTGCTGCCGGGGGAGGCGGTGGAGGCAGATACCATTGTGGTGTTGAAGAGGCTTTTGGACAGGCATGTGGATATGCAGGAGATGGTGGGATATGGGTGGTGCAGCAGTAGAGTTGCTGCCTTACAGCACCAGAAACTTGGGTTCCATCCTGTCTGTCCCTAGTGTGCATGACAGTGCTAGTGTACACTGGTAGACACGGACTTGGGCCGAAGGTCCTATTTCCGTGCTGTTTGTCTAAAGTCTAAAGAATCACATGCAAGTGGATAAGAGGTGGTCTTGGCATTGTGTTCAGCACAGGCATCGTTGGCCAAAGTGCTTGTTTCTGAGCTGTCGTGTGAGTCTATGAATTGAATGGGTGATATTTCCATGCTGCAACCCTAGTTCTACATCCTCCACCCCATTCACATTCTGCCAAGAACCAACAAGATCTTTACGTCACAGTCAAATGGACTGCGATCCCTCTAGATTTTGCAGATACAAACCTAGCCAGGGCCATGCAGGAAGAGCTAATCACACCAGATTAGCCAGAGGAGGTGGTCGAGGCACTTGCAATGACAACGTTTAGAAGATATTTGGACAGGTACATGGATAGGAAAGGGTTTAGAGAGATATGAACCAAATGCAGACAAAGTGGATCTAGTGTAGATGTGGCACTCAGTTGAGTGTAGTTTATTGTCATGTGTACCGAGCGAGGTACAGTGAGAAGCTTTTGTTGCGTGGTATCCAGTCAGCAGAAAGACTATACATGATTGTATGGCATGATCTTGACACTTCATGATCTTGGCTGGCATGGATGAGTTGGGCCGAAGGGCCTGTTTTTGTGGTGTGCGTCTCGGACTCTATATATCAGCAACCTATCTGGGTAATACCTTCGTGATTTTCGGAATGGAATCACGATTTATCCACCCTCTCCCAGAGAGAGAAAAACACCGCTCACGGCTTTATTTCACAACCTTTATTGCACCAGAGGACAGAACCGATTACCCAATTCTCAATGTTTCCCAGAAATCACCTACTGAAGGGTGTCGCTGAGCTGATATTTGTATCGGGGACAGAGCTGCACATATTTATCTCTGGAGCACGGACACATTTACCTCAGACTGTATTTAAACGTTCCATTTCTCAGGGACCTTCACCCTGTACAGAAACCTTTAATTTGTCCAAAGATGTTTAAGCATCTACATCACCGTTTACACCTCTAATTTCCCTTTCCCCTGACTCTAATCTGAAGAAGGGTCTCGACCCGAAACGTCACCCGTCCCTTCTCTCCAGAGATGTTGCCTGTCCCGCTGAGTTACTCCAGCATTTTGCATCTGTCCGGTTTAAACCAGCATCTGCAGTTCCTTCCTACACATTTAAGCATCAATTTCTTGATTCACGTTTGCTCTTTGTTAGAGCTTCAAAAGAGTTCAATGAAGCAAGAATACTTTTGAAATGTGTGACTTCTCGTAATTGTTTATTTGATTTGTAGACGCTTTCTTTTATCCCACTCAAAGAGTTCATAAATGTTCATATCACTGATGTTACTCTAACCTTGACATTTGTGAGTTTGTTCTACGGTCCTCCTATAAAAAACAGATGTAATCATGAAGAAAGTGCACCAGATACTACTCTCCTGGAATATCTGTGGAATTCTCTGCCTCAGAAGGCAGTGGAGGCCAATTCTCTGAATGCATTCAAGAGAGAGCTAGATAGAGCTCTTAAGGATAGCGGAGTCAGGGGGTATGGGGAGAAGGCAGGAACGGGGTACTGATTGAGAATGATCAGCCATGATCACATTGAATCGTGGTGCTGGCTCAAAGGGCCAAATGGCCTCCTCCTGCACCTATTGTCTATTGTAACATGAAGTGCACCAGCTACTACTGTCCTGGAAATGAAGAGATTCAGCATGTCGCCGAAGACAATCAAACGTCTACAGATGAACTGTAGAAAGTATCCTGACTAGTTGCATCACGGCCTGGGTCGGCAACTCCAACAGAGGAAGGCAAGAGACCGCAGGGAGTGGTGGACTCAGCCCGGTCCATCATAGACACTGCCCTCCCCACCATCGAGAGCATCGACACTAAGAAGGCGGCATCTATCATCACGGACCCCCACCATCCGAGCCTTGCCCTCTTCTCACTGGTGCCATGGGGCAGGAGGTTCAGAATCCTGAAGTCCCACACCACCAGGTTGAGGAACAGCTGCTTCCCTACAACCACCAGGTTGTTGAACTGACCCACACACCCGTAATCCTCCCTCGGCAACAGAACACTGCAGGCCAATCTTACACCCCCATGGTTTTCCTGAACTTGTGTACTTTTACTCGGTTGTGGGTTTTTTGTGGGTTTTTTTGTTTTCACTATCATAGAATTCAGGTGCGATTAATGTATAACTTTGTCTCGTTGATGTTTTGTCTATTGTCTGGGTGGGTCTATGTGCCTGAGATGCTTCTGCCATTGTACCCGTAAGTCACTGTACTTCTGGAAATGACAATAAACTCCTCGACCAAGCGAGCTGGCCAACATTCCTGACATTCGCTCAGTGACAACACATTACACCTCTTCCCAACTACAGTTTGCTAATTCATGCTAGAGCAATTTATTTCAGTCACTGCTCGTTTTCTCTAATTTGATCAATTATCACCTCCCTTCCAATTTCACATGGTTTTAGCCTCTTTAAATTTACATCCACTTGCTAGAAAAAAAACCTTTGTCATACTTTGTAACACTTTCTCAGCTTTGTGCAAATTTTTCATTTACATGTTTAGTTTCTGACACCTCATTAGTTCAGCGTGGGTAGGACAAACAACGTGGTGAATGTGGACGGGAGGTCCTCTGGCCTTTTGTTGCCTCAAAGTCACATTTATAACATGGCCTGAAGTTCCGGACAAAGATTTCACTTGGTTAGACTGGAGCGACTAGGCTTGTATATACTGGAATTTAGAAGGATGAGAGGGGATCTTATCGAAACGTATAAGATTATTAAGGGGTTGGACACGTTAGAGGCAGGAAACATGTTCCCAATGTTGGGGGAGTCCAGAAGCAGGGGCCACAGTTGAAGAATAAAGGGTAGGCTATTTAGAACGGAGATGAGGTAAAACTTTTTCAGTCAGAAAGTTGTAAATCTGTGGAATTCTCTGCCTCAGAAGGCAGTGCTGGCCAATTCTCTGAATGCATTCAAGAGAAAGCTAGATAGAGCTCTTAAGGATAGCGGAGTCAGGGGGTATGGGGAGAAGGCAGGAACGGGGTACTGATTGAGAATGATCAGCCATGATCACATTGAATGGCGGTGCTGGCTCGAAGGGCCGAATGGCCTCTTCCTGCACCTATTGTCTATTGTCTATTGAAGTTCCAGACAAAGATCTCACTTGGTTAGATACTTCTGGGAACTGAATAGGTGTGTAGGAAAAAAAACGCAGATGCTGGTGTGAATCGAAGGGTGACACAAAATGCTGGAGTAACCCAGCGGGTCGGGCAGCATCTCTGGAGAGAAGGAATGGGATTAAGATCTTGAGAATCTTGAAGCCCAATGATTGGCAACCCTGCCAGCTCTCTATTGCCTAAGGTTTTAGTTTAGTTTAGTTTAGTTTAGTTTAGTTTAGTTTAGTTTAGTTTAGAGATACAGCGTGGAAACAGGCCCTTCGGCCCACTGAGTCTGCGCCGACCAGCGATCCCCGCACACTAACACTATCCTACACACAATATGGACAATTTATAATCATACCAAGCCAATTAACCTACAAACCTGTGGAGTGTGGGAGGAAACCAGATCACCCAGAGAAAGCCCACACAGGTCACAGGGAGAACGTACAAACTCCGTACAGACAGCACTCGGGGTCAGGATTGAACCTGGGTCTCTGGTGCTGTGAGGCAGCAACTCTACCGCTGTACCACCGTGCCACCCTGTGTTTAACCTTGTTTTAAGACATTAAAAACTGTTCAACTTAACAACTAAAATAAATTACAGATATAATAAACTTAAAACGTGGTTAACTACCAAAAATATATATTTTAATTAAAGCAAGACTGCGAAGGTCACGTATCAATGAAACCGAGCTACATGGCTGCAAAAGATCAGTGCCGCCCCATGCCACTGCAGGGTGAAGAGATGGGTGATGAGGGGCAAACATAGGTGCAGGAGTAGGCCATTAGGCCCTTTGGGCCAGCACCGTCATTCAATATGATCACGGCTGATCATCCAGGATCAGTAGCCCGTTCCTGCTTTTTCCCCATATCCCTTGATTCCGTTAGCCCTAAGAGCTAAATCTAACTCTCCCTTGAAAACATCTTGATACAGAAGGCATCTGCCCACTTCAGAACAATCCTGGCTGGTACTTAACAACTGGCTACTGCTCGGATCATGATGATGTTTCTCCTGCAGCCCCCTGAAGGATAGCGGAGTGAGGGGGTATGGGGAGAAGGCAGGAACGGGGTACTGATTGAGAGTGATCAGCCATGATCGCATTGAATGGCGGTGCTGGCTCGAAGGGCTGAATGGCCTACTCCTGCGTCTATTGTCTATTGTCTATTGCTGCCCCCTGTACACTGTTCCACACTCTAGCATCTGATGTTCCTGCTGCCCCCTGTACACTGTTCCACACTCTAGCATCTGATGTTCCTGCTGCCCCCTGTACACTGTTCCACACTCCAGCATCTGATGGTCGTGCTGCAGCCCCCTGAACACTGTTCCACACTCTAGCATCTGATGTTCCTGCTGCCCCCTGTACACTGTTCCACACTCCAGCATCTGATGGTCGTGCTGCAGCCCCCTGAACACTGTTCCACACTCTAGCATCTGATGTTCCTGCTGCCCCCTGTACACTGTTCCACACTCCAGCATCTGATGGTCCTCCTGCTTCCTTACACTGTCTGTTCCACACTCCAGCATCTGATGGTCCTCCTGCCCCCTGTACACTGTTCCACACTCTAGCATCTGATGTTCCTGCTGCCCCTGTACACTGTTCCACACTCCAGCATCTGATGGTCCTCCTGCTTCCTTACACTGTCTGTTCCACACTCCAGCATCTGATGGTCGTGCTGCTGCCCCTGTACACTGTTCCACACTCTAGCATCTGATGTTCCTGCTGCCCCTGTACACTGTTCCACACTCCAGCATCTGCACTCTCTCCTTTCCCAACATTCCAGTAACATCCTTCATAGTTTTGCCTAAAAACACAAAAGATTTTGCTCTGCAAAAATTAAAAGGAAAGCTGACCAAAATGAAGACTGTATTCTACTTAATGAGATCGGAATGCATTTTGCAAGCGTGCCAAGAAATTAAAGCTGTAAGATTGGGTTTAGGAATACAGAGTAATGCATGCTGCATGAAGCGAAATTAGAATATTATGCACATTTAAAAATTCAAGAGGCTTAGCAAGGATACTAGAATCCAAATGAAAAATTAATTAGGTAATTAACTTCAATATTACAGGCAATAAAATTAAATGAGTATCGAGCATCATTGTGTCAGTAGATAGCACCCAACAAGCCATCCCTTTGTCAAAGCAACGTGAAGGCATCACGGGGCCATTCTTAGTTGGGTTTGGAAGCATCAGGGGACAACCTTTCATTTCTCAGTGTAGGAAAATAACTGCAGATGCTGGTACAAATCGAAGGCATTTATTCACAAAATGCTGGAGTAACTCAGCGGGTCGGGCAGCATCTCAGGAGAGAAGGAATGGGTGACGTTTCGGGTCGAGACCCTTCTTCAGACTGATCATTTCTTACTACTTCCATTTCTTACTACTCTAAGATTGTATGTTGTTGTTTTTAACAAAGTTATACTTGATGTCAAATGGGATTCTTTTAATTTTATGGCTATTGAAAAGGCAGTAAAAGTAATTCTTGTCAAAGTGTTGCTTGTCAAACTGTGTGGGAAGGAACTGGAGATGCAGGTTTACACCGAAGATAGACACAAAACCTGGAGTAACTCAGTTTGATATTCAATTGTTTCACACTGTTTAACTATGTTGCCCTCTTTTCCATCTATTGTACTGACTTAACTGAAGAAATTGCATTCTGAAATGAGGTATTTACAATCGTTGGAAATTCAGAATAACGTGCATGTATTTATGCAGCGGGTTTTAGATGTCCCAAAGCAGTTCCCATTGCTACTGGGAGTTGAAACTTCACAACATCATATACAGGGGCCCATTTGTCCAACAAGAGGCCGAGGATAAGTGTCACTTTAGCACAGTTTCCAGATTGGAAAGGCATACTGTGCTTAATGCATACCATTGTAGGAAGGAACTGCAGATGCTGGTTTAAACCGTAGATAGACTCAAAAAGCCGGAGTAACTCAGTGGGACAGGCAGCATCTCTGGAGAGAAGGTATGGGTGACGTTTCGGGTGGAGACAACATCTTCAGACTGGTTAGGGATAAGGCAAACGAGAGATATAGACGATAATGTCAAGAATATAAAGAACAATGAATAAAAGATATGCAAACAAGTAACGATGATAAAGGAAACAGGCCATTGTTGGCTGTTTGTTGGGTGAGAATGAGAAGCTGGTGTGACTTGGTGGGGGAGGGATAGAGAGAGAGGGAATGCCAGGGCTTCCCTACCAACCAATCCCCACCGTTGACTCCGTTTACACGGCTCGCTGCCTTGGGAGAACAGCCGACATGATCAAAGCCCTTCTCACACCAGTCATTCCCTCTTCTTCCCTCTCCTGTGGGGCAGGGGAAGAGAAAAGACATTCTGGCCTTCCATCACAGTGAGGAGGGGACTGGAGGAGACTCACTGTGATGGATGTTTCTTTTTGTTTTGTGTTGGTTTATGATTGTGTGTGTTATTGCTTATTTTTATTGCTCTTATTGTTGGACTGTGGGTAATCTTTCATTTCACTGCACATTTATGTGTGTGTGACAAATAAACTTGACTATTGACTATTGAGAAGATACAAATGGTTGAAAGCACGTTGCAGCTGATTCACGAACAGCCTCTTCCCCACCTATCAGACAACTGAATGGTCCTCCTGTAAGTGGGGGTGTGGTCTAGATCTTCCAACGTACCTCATTGTGAACACTGTACATTTTCTTTCTAGCTATAACGCCACGTTCTGCTCTGTTATCTTTATCTTTTCATTTCCTATTGTACATGGAGTGTAAGAAGGAACTGTAGATGTTGGTTTACACCAAAGATAGACACAAAATGCTGGAGTAACTCAGCAAAACTTGCACACAGCTTGATTGTACTCATGTATAGTAGAAACATAGAAAATAGGTGCAGGAGTAGGCCATTCGGCCCTTCAAGCCAGCACCTCCATTCAATATGATCATGCCTGATCATCCAAAATCAGTACCCCTTTCCGGCTTTCTCCCCATATCCCTTAATTCCCTCAGCTCAAAGAGCTCTATCTAACTCTCTCTTGAAAACATCCAATGAATTGGCCTCCACTGCCTTCTGTGGCAGAGAATTCTACAGATTCACAACTCTCTGGGTGAAAAGGTTTTTCCTCATCTCAGTCATAAATGGCCTACTACCCCTTATTCTTAAACTGTGACCCCTGGTTCTGGACTCCCCCAACATCGGGAACATTTTTCCTGCCTCTACTCTGTGTGCAATCCTTTAAGAATTTTATATGTTTATGTAAAATCCCCTCTCATCCTTCTAAATGCCAGTGAATACAAGCCCAGTTGATCCATTCTTTCATCGCATGTCAGTCCCGCCATCCCGGGAATTAATCTGGTGAACCTACGCTGCACTGCCTCAATTACGACCCACTCTACATCAATGGGGTCTGTGTGGAAAGGGTACCAGCTTTCAGGTTCCTGGGTACGCACATCGCAGAGGATCTTACCTGGTCTACCAACACCATCACCACAGTAAAGAAGGCACAGCAGAGACTCCACTTCCTGAGGATCCTCAGGAAAACCAACCTGCAGGAGAAGCTCATGATGTCCTTCTATCGCTGCTCCATCGAGAGTGTGCTGGCATACTGTATAACCACATGGTATGCCAGCTGCTCAGAAAAGGACAGGAAGGCCCTTCAGAGGGTCATCACGACGGCCCAGAAGATCATCGGCTGCTCACTGCCCTCCCTGGAGCACCTGTTCAGCCTACGCTGCCTCAGTAGAGCAGGCAAAATAATAAAAGATCCATCCCACCCCGGCCACCGTCTGTTTGTTCATCTGCCCTCTGGTCGACGTTACAGGTCGATCAAATCCCGAACAAACAGACTTAAAAACAGTTTTTACCCCAGGGCCATACGAGAACTGAACACTACCTTTGCACTAGGCAACACCGTTAAAAAATCTTGTACTTAATATAATTGTATTTAATTGTATTTATGTATTTATTTGTTTTTGCATTTATTGCATATATGTTTGTACGCACCGTCAGGATTGGCTATTTTTTAATTTCGTTGTACTCGTTGCAATGACAATAAATGAATATTATTATTATTATTATTATAACAAGAATGTCCTTCCCCAAATTAGGAGAGCTGTGATTTGGTTAGCTTTTCACTGGATGTCTCTTCAGGTAACAGCAATAAACTGGTATTAATACTGGGACAAAAGGTTGTTTGTGAAGGGGATTCGGTCATTGGTAACGTTACCTGGGTGAGCCACTTTTGCCTCACAGACACTTCACCCGGTCACTGAAGGTTCAACGCTGGGCATTATTTACGACATTAAAATCCCCGATGGAGTGGTAGAGCTGCCGCCTCAGAGCACCACAAACCCGGGCTGCATCCTGACTACAGGTGCTGTCTGTGTGGAGTTCACAGGTTCTCACTGTGACCGTCCCTGTGGGTTTTATCCGAAGCACCCGGAGAAAACCCATGTGGTCACACTGAGAACATGCAAACTCCACATAGACAGCACCCGAGGTCAGAATCAAACCCGGGTCTCTGGCGCTGTGAGGCAGCAGTTCTACCCGCTGCACCACTGTGCTCTCGTTGTTAGATTGAAGCTCCATTTGCAATACACGTTTAATGGCAACAATTAGCGTTGCTGGTATTGTTTCCAGACAAGTCGACTCAAGGGGAAACATTATGGAGGCAAAAAACTTCCCTAGTAGGAGCTTTGTAATGAAGTATTTTTGAATGTGTCATTACCCAGGCACTTGATGTCCCTGTCACCTTGGTTATGTTCTATTTCCAGAATAATAATTCTCTTAAAAATAAAACTTGCCTCATTTACATTTAACATTTCACCAGATGTCATCCGAGTGAGTAATAGATGATTATCCGTTAAGGTTAAACTCCACCTAGAACACAAAAGCCCAGAGACCCTCGCAGTGATTATATAATTCATCAGCTTCATCGGGCACCTTCCTTCCAAGGTCAGAGATGGGGATATTTGCTGATGATTGCACAATGTTTCATTCCGTTTGCAACTCCCCTGTGGATGAAACAGTCCCTGCCTGATACAGCAAGAACTCACCAACGTGGGGACTGGGACAGATTAGTGGCTAGTAATGGCAGAAAATGGCTAGTAAAGGCATCCAAGAGAGAGCTAGATAGAGCTCTTAAGGATAGTGGAGTCAGGGGGTATGGGGAGAAGGCAGGAACGGGGCACTGATTGAGAATGATCAGCCATGATCACATTGAATGGTGGTGCTGGCTCGAAGGGCTGAATGGCCTCCTCCTGCACCTTTTGTCTATTGTCTATAAAATGACATGAGCTGCCAGAGGAGGTAGTGGAGGATAGGACTATCCTCATGTTTAAGAAACAGTTAGGCAGGTACATGAATAGGACAGGTTTGGAGGGATATGGACCAAACGCGGTCAGGTGGGACTAATGTAGCTGGGGCATTTTGGCCAGTGTGGGCAAGTTGGGCCGAAGGGCCTGTTTCCACATTGTATGACTATCTGACTCTATAAAAAGGAAAAGCAATGCCCATATTCAACAAGAGGCCCAGTCAAACCATCTACCTGTAACATTCAATGATATTGCCATCACAAGAGTACTGCATCAGTGAGCGGCCTGGATAGAGTGGATGTGGAGAGGATGTTTCCACTAGTGGGAGAGTCTGGAACCAGAGGGCACAGCCTCAGAATAAAAGGACGTTCCTTCAGAGTGGAGATGGAGGACTTTCCTTCATCAGAGGGTGGTGAATCTGTGGAATTCATTGCCACAAATGGCTGTGGTGGCCAAGTCAGTGGGTGTTTTTAAAGGCAGAGATTGCCAGGTCCTTTATTAGTACGGGTGCCAGGGGTTATGGGAGAAGACAGGAGAATGGGGTTGAGAGGGAGAGATAGGTCGGCCGTGATTGAATGGTAGAGTAGACTTGATGGGCCGAATAGCCTAATTCTGCTCCTATCACTTATGAACCATGGATATTGAGAACCCCTTGGACAAGGCAGCCCATTTGATTGGTGAACTGTCCCCACCTATCATCGTGTCCACCACTGTAGTCGTACAAATCACACCACACTTGATCATCATCAGTTGTCACGGTCACTCACCTGTTGGCACCGATGGGTCCAGAGATGGCCTTTCCCAGGTGTTGATCTGCTCCCAGTTGAATCCATTGGTCCCAAGGGCCAGGATGTATCCACAGTTGGTGTAATGGTCATCGAATGAGCAGCTGCCTAGAGAAAGATAAAGCAGAGAATAGCGTGAGTGGAATGCTTGGCCCAGTCCCACACGGTCACATCATTGCAACAACAGGTAACAAGCCTCAGGTTCGTTCACCATGAGATGGACCTTGTGGCTCGGTCTGAAGAAGAGTCTTGACCTGAAACGTCACCCATTCCTTCTCTTCAAGGATGCAGCCTGTCCCGCTGAGTTACTCCAGCACTCTGTGAAACGTTACCTATCCATGTTCTCCACAGATGCTGCCTGACCCGCTGAGTTACTCCAACACTCTGTGAAATGTCACCTATCCATGTTCTCCACAGATGCTGCCTGACCCACTGAGTTACTCCAGCATTTTGTGTCTATCTTGGGGCTCGCAAATAACGCCTCAGCGAAACATATGATTTTCCTTTGATTTTCAATAAATTATAATTGTCACGTACGAAAATCCAGAACCAAGTGATGGTCCGTGCTTTTGTGACAGAATGCCCTGATACGGTGCACGTATGTTCATCATGTACCAGACGGAACTGCAGATGCTGCTTCACACCGAAGGTAGACAAAAAATGGTGGAGTAACTCAGCGGGACAGGCAGCATCTCTGGAGAGAAGGAATGGGTGACATTTCGGGTCGAGACCCTTCTTCAGGCGGTCGGATATCTGAGGAAGGGGTCTTGAGCTGAAACGTCACCTATTCCTTTTCTCCAAGTAGGAATGTAATTTTTCTATCGCCAGTACACATGACAATTAAACACACTTGACATTCATTTGCAGAGTAGCGAGATCAGTAAAGAGCAGAACTGATGTGCACTTTCTTTCCCCAGGCAATGTGCGAAGGTTTCATGCATGTGATCAGCGCCCAGACTCAGCACAAAGATCCAAATTAGCCAGACCAATGGGAAATAACTTCAGAATAAGAACAGTGCACTCAAGTGGAATGCTTTTCCAAAGTGCTACTGAACCGTAGCATCTGCCGAAGATCCTCCATTGTTGAAGTCGCCATGAACAACACGAGAGATATCAGATTTGGAAAATAATTGTCAATTAATTAATTTTTCAGCACATGAATAATTATATATTTTATATAGATGGCACATTTACAGGCAGATAACACCCAGGGACTATGAACATTGGTTTCCATTGTGTAGAGAGTAATTGTGGACAGTACCGTGATTGAATTGCGGGGTTTACAGCTCTATTTGGGTCAACAGAACCAGGTGTGATGGTGGAGGCAGTTACAGTGGCATTCAAGAGATGTTTGGGTAGGCATGTGGATATGCAGGGAATGGGGGGATATGGCTTATGCACAGGCTGGCAAGAGTTGGTCTTGGCCTCATGTTCAGCACAGACATTGTGGGCCGAAGGGCCTGTTCCCCGTACAAAGATTCTCTGGTGTGCATCATTGGCGTGCTGCGTGGACTTCAAGTAGTCTGAAGCCACGCCACACAAGAAAAGTGCGGCACGGTGGCGCAGCGGTAAAGCTGCTGCCTCACAGCGCCAGAGACCCGGGTACGATCCTGACTACCGGTGCTGTCTGTACGGAGCTTGCAGTCAATCTGCAGTGGAAGATTTCCCATTCCCTCTATTAAAGTAGTCTCTTGTACAAACTAGTTCGGTGTGAACCAATTGCCCATGAAACTCCTGCTCCAACCCTCCCTAAGTTCCATGTGGTCGGCTGATCAAGGGGAGGGGAGAACCATGCATTTACAATCCAAACAGTTGACTCAATAGTATAAGAAAATAACTGCAGATGCAGGTACGAATCGAAGGTATTTATTCACAAAATGCTGGAGTAACTCAGCAGGTCAGGCAGCATCTCGGGAGAGAAGGAATGGGTGACGTTTCGGGTCGAGACGTTTCGGGTCTGAAGAAGGGTCTCGACCCGAAACGTCACCCATTCCTTCTCTCCCGAGATGCTGCCTGACCTGCTGAGTTACTCCAGCATTTTGTGAATAAATAAGTTGACTCAATAGTTGTCATTAGCCACAAAATACGTCTCATTAACTCAGTTATAATTAATTCATACTTCAGGTTTGGATAAATTATAAAACAAATCCTGGATATAAGTGATCATTGATTTGTATTCCACTCATGCCCGTTATAGAGCTTTGATCTCTCCCTGTAGGACATTAAGGTATCTGTTTATATTAGGAGCACTCTTATCTCCTTCTGATCTCTTAATTCCTTTCCTGTTTTGATGTTATTACAGGCACTGATCTGTTTTCCTCGTTACATATTTGTATTATACTTGAATTGCACATAATTTGTCATCGTGCCAGGGAGTCATTAACTTCACCATCCATCCACCAGCAGTATACAACTAAGCAGGAGAAATATCGGGCCAATTGACTGCATCGAATAGCAAATACAAGCTCAGATTTTCTTTACTGTGCACCGCCTGAATCCTTTCCAACCTTTCCAGAAATAGCAAAAACTGAAAGTAATTACCTCCTTTTAAAATTATCGAAATCAACAATTTCCACACCGACATACTCTCTGGCCCACCTGGGACAATCAGTACACGTACATACATGTTGTGCAAAGACTATAACCCGGTATTCAATACCATCCAAATGTTCCCCATTTTGGGGGAGTCCAGAACCAGGGGTCACAGTGTAAGTGTAAGGGGTCGGCCATTTAGGACTGAGATGAGGAAATACCTTTTCACCCAGAGAGTTGTGAATCTGTGGAATTCTCTGCCACAGAAGGTAGTGGAGGCCGATTCATTGGGTGTTTTCAAGAGACAGTTAGACATAGCTCTTAGGGCTAACGGAATCAAGGGATATGGGGAGATAGCTGGAATGGGGTACTGATTGTGGATGATCAGCCAACATCATATTGAATGGCGGTGCTAGCTCGAAGGGCCGAATGGCCTCCTCCTTCACCTATTTACTATGTTTCTATGTTTCTATGTTTCTATGTTACCAAACTCCGAACTGAGTCTTTGCTTTTCCCTGCATAACTGGATCACTGACTTCCTCATCAGCAGACCACGCTCAGTACAAATTGGAACGACACTTCCTCCTCCAAAATCCTCCACACAGGAGCCATGCACTCGATCCCCTGCTCTAATCTTTATACCCATGTCAAGGATCGGTGGCACCAAGCGTAGACTCAGTGACCGTTTCACTGAATTTGTCTGGCAAGACCTGCTGGATCTCCCAGTCACTTACACATCTTAACTCCCCATCCCATACTGACCTTCCCATCCCATACTGACCACCCCATACCGCCCTCTCTGTGCTGGGCCTCCTCCATTGATGCACAAACTGGAGGCACACCACCTTATATCCTGCTTGGTTAGCTCACAATGCAACAGTACGAATATTGAATTCCCCAATTGCAAGTGAAACACGCTCCCCACCCCATCACCCTTCCCTGTGCACCCCCTCTCATTGTGCACCCATTTCTCCCACATTCCCCCCTCCCACACCCAGGCAGCATCTCTGGAGAAGAAATGGGATGGAATGGAATACTTTAGACACAGTGAGACTCTTTGCTGTGTACCCGATGTATACAAATAGCGGACACCTACAGCGCTGAGAAAGTTACAAAGCACACCGGCTCCCCCTTTTGTTCCCCCCCCCCCCACACAGCGCCCCCCACACTGGGTCCCCATTGTCCATTGTACTTCCCCCACCCACCTCACGCCAGCCCCCCAATATAGAATTAAACTTTTTCTTCTGGTGGATTGTGACATGGGAGTCCCAAATAGAAGCAAAGAACTGCAGATACTGGTGCTGGAGTAACTCAGTGGGTCAGGCAGCATCTGTGGAGAACATGGATAGGTGACGTTTCACAGAGTGCTGGAGTAACTCAGTGGGTCAGGCAGCATCTGTGGAGAACATGGATAGGTGATGTTTCACAGAGTGCTGGAGTAACTCAGCGGGTCAGGCAGCATCTGTGGAGAACATGGATAGGTGACATTTCACAGAGTGCTGGACTAACTCAGCGGGTCAGGCAGCATCTGGGGAGAACATGGATAGGTGACGTTTCACAGAGTGCTGGAGTAACTCAGCGGGTCAGGCAGCATCTGGGGAGAACATGGATAGGTGACGTTTCACAGAGTGCTGGAGTAACTCAGCGGGTCAGGCAGCATCTCTGGAGAACATGGATAGGTGACGTTTCGGGTCGGGACATCTGAAGAAGGGTTCCCACCTGTTACCAGTTACCTGTTCCCACCTGTTCCCTTGCCTATCCATGTTCTGCATGGGAGTCCTGATAAAGTCTCAATCCAAACCAGTCACAGTTCCTTTCCCTCCACAGATACTTTTCAACTTGCTGAGTAACTCGAGAAGTTTGTTTTGTTTAGTTTCTGTCTTAACATGGCCTGGATTTGACAGGCCAAACTGTGTCCTCCTATGCTCCAACAATTCCATGGTTCTATCTACGATCATTGCTCCATTAGTGGCTGGCTTTTCACTGTTTTTGGACTATAAAACTTGACAGAACTATGTCACGGGCTGTGAAGTGTTTTGGAAAATGCTGAGGACACAAAACCACAAGAACGTCCTTGAAGTTGCTACTGAACATTGCTGTGGTGTGGTACCGAGTTGTAAAAGGGTATTAACTGTGGGGGTAGATTCAGCATCTTGGTCTCCCTACCAGGTGGTTGAAAGGAAGAGTGAGCAGCAGGTCAGAGATTGTTGACTTGCTCGTCCTATTTTCAATAACGGAAGATAGACACAGAGTGCTGGAGTAACTCGGTGGGACAGGCAGCATCTCAGAAGAAAAGATGGACATAAAAAGCTGGAGTAACTCAGCAGGACAATAGACAATAGACAATAGGTGCAGGAGTAGGCCATTCAGCCCTTCGAGCCAGCACCACCATTCAATGTGATCATGGCTGATCATTCTCAATCAGTACCCCGTTCCTGCCTTCTCCCCATACCCTCTGACTCCGCTTAAGAGCTCTATCTAGCTCTCTCTTGAATGCATTGAGAGACTTGGCCTCCATTGCCTTCTGAGGACAGGCGGCATCTCTGGAGAGAAGCTCTGCTTAAAGAGAACGTAATCAAAAATAGTGTTGGAAGGAACTGCAGGTGTTGGTTTACACCGAATATAGACACAAAGTGCTGGAGTGAGTCAGCGGGACAGGCAGCATCTCTGGAGAAAAGGAATGGGTGACGTTTCGGGTCTGAACTCTTCTTCAGATTCTATTCAAAAGGAGAAGGTAAAAGTAGGTTGTCTGGCTAGGACCGGGGAACAATGAGGATGGAGGTTGTGGAGAGCAGACAGCGGGGAGTGATATGTTCACAGATAGTCTGGGAGATATTGGCCTGGTGCTCATCTCCACTAGGGTGACAGGATCAAGACACGTACACTGCAGTATGTGTAAACACCAGCATCAGTATCAACAATGTTGTGCCAATATATTCACACAATAATATGCAGCTTAGTTAGACATTAATGAGAACACTTCCTGGCAATCCCTTTCTATTAAGTGGCTCATACCCTATGGTCTGTCAAACATTGTTAAAGTTTGGATCCAATTTTAATTTATCTCGTTTAGGAAAGAACTGCAGATGCTGGTTTAAACCAAAGTTGGACACAAAACGCTGGAGTAACTGGGCGGGACAGGCAGCATCTCCGGAGAGAAGGAATGGGTGACATTTCCATCTTTATTGTGATGAAGGTGAACAGGAGAAATACGTGATCTCCCCCTCCCCCTCCCCCTCCCCCTCCCCCTCCCCCTCCCCCTCCCCCTCCCCCTCCCCCTCCCCCTCCCCCACCCCCTCCTCCACCCCCTCCCCCTTCCCCCACCCCCTCCCCCACCCCCTCCCCCTCCCCCTCCCCCTCCCCCTCCCCCTCCCCCTCCCCCACCCCCTCCCCCACCCCCACCCCCTCCCCCACCCCCTCCCCTCCCTCTGCTGGACCCCAGCTGAGAAATCTCGCCATTTTTGCTTTATATTACAGATTTCTGACATTTGAATTTTTTCTTCCTTTGACTTCAAGATCCATTTAGTATGAGCAGCAGTAAAAGGTAATCACTCCAACTATTGATGTTGCTGTATCTATTAGAGTCAGAGAGCTATGCAGCACAGAAGCAGGCCGTTCGGCCCTCCTGGTCCATGCTAGCTATGTTTGCACACTGGGCTAGTCCCATTTTCCTGCATTTTGCCCGTAGTCCTATGAAGATTTCCTATCCATCTATTCCTTATGTTTAGGTATGAAAAGGGTGTCACAGTGACACAGCAGGTAAACTCACTGCCTCACAGCGCCAGACATGGCTACGATCCTAATGTGTAGGAAGGAACTGCAGATGCTGGTTTAAACCAAAGATAGACACAAAATGCTGGAGTAACTCAGCGGGACAGGCAGCATCTCTGGAGAGAAGGAATGGGTGACGTTTTGGGTTGAGACCCTTCTTGTGTCTCGGCCCGAAACGTCACCCATTCTTTCTCTCCAGAGATGCTGCCTGTCCTGCTGAATTACTCCAGCGTTTTGTGTCTATCTTGGGTTCGATCCTAACCTCGGGTGCTGTCTGCGTGGAGTTTGCACGTTCTCCCTGTGACCACGGTTGGTTTCCTCTGGGTGCTCCGGTTTCCTCCCAGTTTCTTAAGCCGTGCGAGTTAGCAGCTTAATAGCCCGCTGTAAAAATTGTCCCTGATATGTACAGGGAGTGGATGAGAAAGTGGGATTACAGAACTGGTGCGAACTGGTGATCGATGGTCGGCATGGACTCAGTGGGCCAAAGGGCCTGTTTCCCTGCTGTCTCTCTAAAACTACAAACAGCTAATGAAGGACTGGCTTGCAATAGAATCATTTAGATGTGAAACTAATTTGCAGGCAGGAACAGACACTAATACCAGGATCAGTGGGTTGATATCCATTCTCCGACTACACAGCAGTTTACAATGGAATTAAGACCTTGTCACATCACCTTCTACATTTACTAAAAAGCATTCAATGTGAAGTGTGAATTCTAATCAAAGAGGGGGATAACGGGGGCTTACTTAACTGAAATAAGCCATCTATCCTTGCCCTTAATTGTCACACCTTTGTTTTTTTTCCCCTTCATCTTTGTTATTTTTCTGAAGCAGTTCATTAACCAAAGCACTCTTCCCCCCACTGATTCACTTCAGATATTTAATTGGCTGCAGGAGTTCTCTCCTTGCCATTTTGACCTCATTTGGTGCTGATATATAGATTTCTAAGCTAGTTAATGATGATGTACAATTTCTAGTCTTTCAAGGACACTATTTTCATTGAAATCATTAGCAGAAGGTAAACTGGCTACAACAATAAATTATATTTAATGTTCATAGAACCACAGGAAATGCAGCATATTGGTTGTGATTTCATGCCAACATTTTGCCAAGGCTAAAGACACCATTATTCACACAGAAATGGCCCAGCCACTGCAAACCAACCAGAGGTGCCTTGTTGATTATTGTCACGTACACTGAGGTGCAGTGAACAGCTTTTATGTTCGACGCAGTCAAAGAGGACTATCTCCACCATCAACAGTGCTCAGATAAAGGATAAAGGACAAAGAGAAATCCATGTGCCATTAGTTTCCATATCCAGCACGGAAACAGGCCCTTCGGCCCACCGAGTCCACGCCGACCATCGATCACCCATTCCCACTTTCCCATCCACTCCCTACACACTAGGAGGGATTTGAAGGAGGCCGATTAACCTACAATCCCGCACGTCTTTGGGATGTGGGAGGAAACCGGAGAACCCGGAGGAAACCCACGCGGTCACAGGGAGATCACGCAAACGCCATGCATAGGCAGCACCCGAGGTGAGGATGAGACCCGGGTCTCTGGCGCCGTGAGGCAGCAGCTCTACCCGCTGCACCACCGTGCCATCCTTGCGGAAACTACATCTCTGAGTCAGGCTCACCTTTGAAATGCATTGCGTGGCGTAAAGCTACTGTACTTGCACAGTAAGTATGAAGTGCTCGTCACAAACAGGCAAATGGTGTCCTTTCAGGTCAATGTACCCACCAACAGCAGGACATGGTCATTACTGACCGTCAGGCTGGGACAATGAAGGTAGACTCATCGTATAATGGAGCAAAACACAAAGTACTGGAGGAACTCAGTGTGTCAGGCAGCATCTGTGGAGAGAATGAACAGACAGGTTTTTGGGTTCGGACTTCTTCAGACTAATGGAGTGGGGGGCTAAAGCTGGACAAGGAGGGCGGGGGGTTCCAGAGATGCTGGTTCAATCCCGACTGCGGGCGCTGTCTGTACAGTGTTTGTACGTTCTCCCCATGACCTGCGTGGGTTTTCTCCGGGTGCTCCGGTTTCCCCCCACATCCCAAAGACGTGGAGGTTTGTAGGTTAATTGGCTTCTGTAGATTGCCCCTAGTGTGTGGGATAGTGCTAGTGTACGTGATCGCTGGTCGGCGTGGACTCGGTGACTCAAAGAGACTGTTTCCTCGTGGTATCTCAATACTGAACCAAATGCCATGTTGTTGAATGACTGGGCTTGTAATCGGGTACTTTGTAATAATGATCTGGATGCACATTCAGATTCCATGACTGCAGCGGAAGATTTTAAGCTTGGATTATTAAATAACTTGGAATGCAAAAGATCACATTGGAACATGCAACCCAGCAGTGCAGCTGCTCAAACAGCTGTTCCCCAGGTGGGTGATGTACCTGCTTTACCCAGACCGACCTGGCACCACGCCAGGCAATACATCAAAATGGTTGAGTCCTAACTGCACTCCGAGATGGCTTAGTACATTAATTCAAATCACTGAAGTAAATGAGGCTTCCACAACCAACGTTGACTGATGTAGAGTCTTGGCAAGGCACCTCAGTGTTTCCAGCTAAGCACTGATGCCCAGCTAAGTAATGCGATGTTTGGAGCAGATGTGCAGGAGCGTGTGGAACTGCGAGAGTGGGTGGAGCATTTTAAAACAGGCACGAGGAGGGAGAGAGGCAGAGAGCTTCGAGAATGGAAGTCTAGAACTTGGGGTCTTGGTCGGCAGCGGCTCACCAACTAAACTCAAGGATACTCAAGCCGTGGATGGCTGGACAACGCTGAGGACTGGGGGTCAGGTGAAGGTCGGCTGCAGGGACTTGAAATCGAGGGCACGAGGATTTTACTACAATCCTCAGCCGGAGCTCAGTGGTGACACAGGGAAGGAGGCAAAGAGATGCAGATAGACACAAAGTGCTGGAGTAACTCAGCGGGTCAGGCAGCATCTATGGAGAGAAGGAATGGGTGACGTTTCACAGAGTGCTGGAGTAACTCAGCGGGTCAGGCAGCATCTCTGGAGAGAAGGAATGGGTGACGTTTCAGGTCGAGTTTGAAGTTTCAGTTTGAAGAAGGGTCTCAACCCAAAATGTCGCCCATTTCTCATCTCCAGAGATGCTGCCTGACCCGCTGAGTTACTCCAGCATTTTGTGTCCATCTACAGTGTAAACCAGCGTCTGCAGTTCCTTCCTTCCTACACATAGAACTGCAGTTGCTGGTTCACAAAAACTCAGAGTGCTGGAGTAACTCAGCGGGTCAGGCAGCATCTGTGGAGGACATGGATAGGTGACGTTTCACAGAGTGCTGGAGTAACTCAGCGGGTCAGGCAGCATCTGTGGAGAACATGGATAGGTGACGTTTCACAGAGTGCTGGAGTAACTCAGCGGGTCAGGCAGCATCTGTGGAGAACATGGATAGGTGACGTTTCACAGAGTGCTGGAGTAACTCAGCGGGTCAGGCAGCATCTCTGGAGAAAAAGAAATGCTGCCTGACGCATTGAGTTACTCCAGCACTCTGTGTCTTATCCTTGGTATAAACCAGCATCTGTAGTTCTTTGTTTCTGAATTGGGGTCTTTTGATGTAGATGGTTGGACAAACACAGTGATGGAGGGTCGGCTTGGACCTGTTTCCACGCTGTCTCTCTCTAAACTCAAAATACAGCATGTATAGTGAAGAGAGAAACTTGTGTCGTTCAATACGTTAGCAATCCACAAAGTATTTGCTGCATTTCTGCCTGAACCAGAATCTGGCTATTTGGCCTGAGCTTCAATAGTTGTTACACTACACGGGTTTAACATTTCATCATTATGTGCATTCCAGACATTGAACATGCACTGAATTTGAAATTGATTTCACATAAACAAACTTGCTATCTACGAGTCGGGCTGCAGCAGATTAATAAACCACAGGGAATCTGCTGCATGGTATTGTGGGCCAAAGATGTACTGTTTTAAATTCTCGAAAAACAAACACATGTGTAATGTGCCCAAATATCTATTCCACATCAGTGTTCTGATCAAGTACGCTAGGCCCCGGGAAAGTAATGAGAAACTGACCAAATATAAGTGTGGCCCAGTCTACTGCAGGGCCCTGGGGGGCAGGTCCTTTTGTATATTCAGTAAACCCAAGGAAAAATCAGAAGAAACCATGATTTCTGCAGAACAGACTTGCTAGAGGATTTCTGCACAGCTAGAAGAGTGATTTACAAGTCGAAAAGGATTGAAGAATATAGAACACTGGATGAATATCAGTTCCCGTAAGCATTGGGGAATATCGTAAAGCATTAACCATCCAACATTTCAAACAGTGAAAAAATATAGTGCTGGAGTAACTCAGCGGGTCAGGCAGCATCCCTGGAGAATGTGGATAGGTGACGTTTCACAGAGTGCTGGAGTAACTCAGCGGGTCAGGCAGCATCTGTGGAGAACATGGATAGGTGACGTTTCACAGAGTGCTGGAGTAACTCAGCGGGTCAGGCAGCATCTGTGGAGAACATGGATAGGTGACGTTTCACAGAGTGCTGGAGTAACTCAGCGGGTCAGGCAGCATCTGTGGAGAACATGGATAGGTGACGTTTCACAGAGTGCTGGAGTAACTCAGCGGGTCAGGCAGCATCTCAATATATGGATAGGTGACGTTTCACAGAGTGCTGGAGCGGGTCAGGCAGCATCTCAGTACATGGATGGGTGATGTTTTGGATATAAACCAGTATCTACAGTTTGCTTTTACTCTACTTTAGAGATACAGCATGGAAACAGAACCATCGAATGCTCACCAACCAGTGGCCACCCCGTACACTGGTACTATACTACACAATAGGCACAATTTACAATTTTACCTAAACCAATAACCTACACACCTGTACATCTTTGGAGTGTGGGAGGAATCCGGGGCATCCGGGGGAAACCCACGGCTTCACAGAGAGTACGTGCAAGCTCCATAGAGACAGCAATCGTAGTCAGGATCAAACCTGGGTCTCTGGCGCTGTACGGCAGCAGCTCTACCTGGGTCTCTGGCGCTGTACGGCAGCAGCTCTACCTGGGTCTCTGGCGCTGTACGGCAGCAGCTCTACCTGGGTCTCTGGCGCTGTACGGCAGCAGCTCTACCTGGGTCTCTGGCGCTGTACGGCAGCAGCTCTACCTGGGTCTCTGGCGCTGTACGGCAGCAGCTCTACCTGGGTCTCTGGCGCTGTACGGCAGCAGCTCTACCTGGGTCTCTGGCGCTGTACGGCAGCAGCTCTACCGTTGTACCACCGTGCCACCCCCAAAGTACCTCGTATTCACATTTAAAACAGTAACCAGCTTCCAGCAGAGGGAGGTCAGACAACATGGTGGTGGTGGTGAATCTGTGGAATTCTTTGCCACAGAACGCAGTGGAGGCCAAGTCAATGGGTATATTTAAGGCAGAGATAGATAGATAGAATCTTGATTAGTACGGGTGTCAGGGGTTACGGGGAGAAGGCAGGAGAGTGGGGTTGAGAGGGAAAGATAGATCATCCATGATTGAATGGTGGAGTAGATTTGATGGGCTGAATGGCCTAATTCTGCACCTATCACTTATGACATGATGCTGAGGACCATGTGTGGCAGGACCTTGACCATCCACCCCGGTTTGAAGAGGGAGAGTTCACTGCAGCCGGCCCAAGGTCGAGTGAGAAGCTTACAGCGAGCTACTTTACAATAATGTAGCCTGGAGCCACAGTCAGGGAGCAGAAGGGGCTGAGACACCAAGAGTCCACATGTATCAGCCCTGCCTTGATGTGCAGCAATGCTGGCTGGAATTATCTTGACAGACCTCTCGAAGCTATTGCTGGCTGTTGGAAGCCACACTTACAATGACAGCACTTCCCACAAAGCTGCTGCCTTGTTGGTGTTCTGAGTGGAACTTTCAGGAGAAGGAAGCAGAGTTGATCATTCCCGCGGATGTTATGTGTTGTTCAGAAATATTTTGGGGAAAGATTTAATAGGAACCCGAGGGGCAACTATATTTTTACACTGAGAGTGGAGAGGGTATGGAAAGTGGTGCCTGGGTGGAGAGTGGAGAGTGTATGGAAAGAGGTGCCTGGAGGAGTATGTCGGAAAGAACTGCAGATGCTGATTGAAATCGAAGGTAGACACAAAATGCTGGAGCAACCCAACGGGTCAGGCAGCATCTCTGGAGAGAAGGAAGAACAGTAGTTGAGGCAGATACTACAACAGCATTTAAGATATTTGGACAGATGCATAGGCAGGAAAGAGGGGGGTATGGGCCAAATGGGACTAGCTGAGATGGGACATCTTGGTCAGCTTGGACAAGGGGGGTGAGGGATCTGTTTCTGCGATGTATGACTCCAATGTATGACTCCAATATGCACTTCCTCTTAATTACTGAAAGGTCCTTAAAAGTTGGCTAAGAAAATAACTGCAGATGCTAGTACAAATCGAAGGTATTTATTCACAAAATGCTGGAGTAACTCAGCAAGTCAGGCAGCATCTCGGGAGAGAAAGAATGGGCGACGTTTCGGGTCGAGACCCTTCTTCAGACAGAATTGACTTGTGCTTTGAATAGCCAGCAATGAGCTGTGACAGGCAATCCCAGGACAAGCGAGCCTGCAGTGAATAACAAACACCTTCAGGAGGTTTGTGAAGATTATACAACCTGGCTTCGCTCAAAGGTCCCCTTGACTTTGTGTTGGTGGAGAAAACCTCGCTTGTCTAGTTCATCAGAAACAAACACTGAAAACGTGGGACAGCTACAGAAAGTATCACAAAGGGAAAGGCTTGTGTTTAGTTGGACAACTGCTGGTGTTCATTGTATTTCCCCACCGTACACCCGTGGTGGCAAAGGTCCATGTTTTAAAGTGATGAAGAACATCTAAACTACCTTAATAATCTTTGAAGGTAGACCCAAAATGCTGGAGAAACTCAGGGGGACAGGCAGCATCTCTGGAGAGAAGGAATGGGTGATGTTTCGGGTCGAGACCCTTCTTCAGACTCAGTCTCCCTTCCCTCCAGAGATGCTGCCTGTCCTGCTGAGTTACTCCAGCATTTTGTGTCTACCTTCGATTTAAACCAGCATCTGCAGTTCTTTCCTACACATTAGTAATCTTTGATTTTGACTGGTATTTTAAAGTAACACTATTTCAATAGACAATAGATGCAGGAGGAGGCCATTCGGCTCTTCGAGCCAGCATTGCCATTCAATGTGATCATGGCTGATCATTCTCAATCAGTACCCCGTTCCTGCCTTCTCCCCATACCCCCTGACTCCGCTATCCTTAAGAGCTCTATCTAGCTCTCTCTTGAATGCATTCAGAGAATTGGCTTCCACTGCCTTCTGAGGCAGAGAATTCTTTCAGTTCTTAATTGCAAATACAAAAGGAAGATCCTTTAGGTACAAGGTTCAATTTTTTCCACATTCTCTGAGGAATATTCAATCTAGCAACACAGATAATAACAAAGGTTGATATGTAACATGAGCAAGTGATCAATGCGCATGGGGCATGAAACATGGCAGTGAGAGTCGTGGAATCACACAGCACAGAAACGGGTCCTTGGTGATAAATCACCCTCCCGCAGAATGGTTTTCAGCCCAGTGATTTCTACACACACACACACAGAGAGGTTGGTTCCTAGCGCCTCAGGCCACTGCAGAAGTGGAACAGGTGAAGGGGGACTGGAATAACTGGGGCAGATCTAAAACAGCTATAGACAGCCACAGGTGCAGCACTGAGATGGGGGTCTACAACAGAGTGAGAGCGGCCTTGATCAAACCAGCATCGCCTCATGTAATAGTTCAGTACACTGAAGTAATAGTTCAGTACACTGAAGTAATAGTTTAGTACACTGAAGTAATAGTTTAGTACACTGAAGTAATAGTTAATTACACTGAAGTAATAGTTAATTACACTGAAGTAATAGTTAATTACACTGAAGTAATTGTTTAGTGCACTGAAGTAATAGTTTATTACACTGAAGTAATTGTTAGTACACTGAAGTAATAGTTTAGTGCACTGGAATAATAGTTTAGTACACTGAAGTAATAGTTTAGTACACTGAAGTAATAGTTCATAACACTGAAGTAATAGTTTAGTACACTGAAGTAATCGTTAGTACACTGAAGTAATAGTTTAGCACATTGCATTAATAGTTTAGTACACTGAAGTAATAGTTTAGTACACTGAAGTAATAGTTTAGTGCACTGAAGTAATAGTTTAGTACACTGAAGTAATAGTTTAGTACACTGAAGTAATAGTTTAGTACAGTGAAGTAATAGTTTAGTACACTGAAGTAATAGTTTAGCACACTGCATTAATAGTTTAGTACACTGAAGTAATAGTTTGGTACACTGAAGTAATAGTTTGGTACACTGAAGTAATAATTTAGTACACTGAAGTAATAGTTTACTGCGCTGAAGTAAATGAAAGCCCACTGTTCCCCTGCGCCAATTATAACCGAGCTCCTTGATATAATTGTTCATTTGGACGTGGGAGGGAAGAGGGTGAGAAGGTCGAATCACAAAGCTTTCTGTGGTGTGTGATCTTTAACACAAAGTTCAATTTTTCTGTTGCGATTGGAAAAAAACTTTGATTAATGACTTTAGACGGCAATGGGAAAAGCAGTCCGATATGCCAACTTGGCCAGCAGGGACATGGTGGGCCGAAGGGCCAGTTTCCATGCTGGACACCTCTATGACTTCAAGAATCAAGATGAGTCGAGAGTTTAATTGTCATATGAAGCAAAACAGAACAATGAAATTCTTACTTGCAGCAGCACAATTGGCTTGTCCACACAGTACTCATAGATAACATAAACTAAAAAACATCAATAAAACATAACAATATTAGTGCAAAACAAAACAAAGCCTAAAGACCCTAGGTCATAGTTTAGTTGAAGTCCGTGGTGTTTATGAGTCTGATGGTATTTGGGAAGAAGCCGTTTGGACTGGACTTCCTAGCTTAGACAATAGACAATAGACAATAGGTGCAGGAGGAGGCCATTTGGCCCTTCGAGCCAGCACCGCCATTCAATGTGATCATGGCTGATCATTCTCAATCAGTACCCCGTTCCTGCCTTCTCCCCATACCCCCTGACTCCGCTATCCTTAAGAGCTCTATCTAGCTCTCTCTTGAATGCATTCAGAGAATTGGCCTCCACTGCTCTCTGAGGCAGAGAGTTCCACTCTGAGGCAGAGCTTATTGGAGTCCACTATATGAGGAACCCAAAGTCAGTTATACGTACGGATACAACGAACTACAGAAACACAGACTGCTGGAGTAACTCAGCGCTCTGAAGAAGGGTCTCGACCCGAAACATCACCCATTCCTTCTTTCCAGAGATGCTGCCTGACCCACCGAATTACTCCAGCATTTTGTGTCTACCTTCGATTTAAACCAGCATCTGCAGTTTTCTTTCCTACACATCTTGCAGCTCACCGAGTCTATTCTACATCAGTAAATCACAGCTGATTCCAATCTCCCAAATACACTCTGCTGCCCGCTTCTGATAACTCCAATGCTCTCAGCAGCTAAACATGTATCAATCACAGCCTTGAGCATACTCAACACGCTGTACACTGCCACAATGGCCACACTTCTAAGTGTATTCGAGTGGCTGGAAGGTGTCTCCAGGCATTGAGGCCACGAGAGGAGAGTTACAAACAAAAGGCTGCTGGGACTCAACAGCTCTGTAGCACTTCACCCGCTCTCTATCAGGTGAATTAGACGTCAAGGTCAGCCTTCTGAAGCACAGACTTCCCCAGCACTTACAGCACAGTAGTCCCAACAGGCTACTCCAAGAAATTGGTCTCCGAATTGAATCTTGAGAAGTATAGATTTAAACAAAAAGAATATCATTCTAATGTGCGAAAACAGAAATAGACAAGTTACAAATCCTTCTCAAATTAAATTTTCCTATTAAGTCACTTTGCATTAGTCAGTTAATGCATCAGTCTCCCACTGTGAGCTCTTAAGTTATTCCTAAGCAAGCAAAATAAATCATCACTCCTTTCCTTGACACAATTCATCCAATCCAACAGCATTCTGTCCCCTGCTAATTCTCCCCTTTTCCTGCTTCAATTACACCTTTTAACCTTACAAGCGCATGCCATAAAAATCCTTTCCGAAAAGACATCGATCAACTGGATAATTTTGCTGAACACATCGTTGTGTGTTTTCCATTAGACAAAAGACATGAACAAATCACAGCTATTCAAAAGCCAAGGAGGGTTGAGTTTTAAAAACCACCTCTGAACAGAAAATCACCTTGTTAAGTTCATCAGGGAACTTCAAACAACTTGCCTTAAAACCATTTACTGATTAGTCGTGATCAGCAATTATTTTGGGCCACAGGAGGATGGAGCAGACTTAAACTCTCCAGGAATCTGTATTCTTTCCACACATTTGCTCAAGGTATTGTTTCATCCTCATGACAAGGTTTCACGAAAATCTTTTATTAAGCCCAGTACATCAAAGGTCCTGCTAAATACTTCCACCTCACCAACTAAGGCCGTCACGGTGGTGCAGCGGGTAGAAACATAGAAACATAGAAAATAGGTGCAGGAGTAGGCCATTCGGCCCTTCGAGCCTGCACCGCCATTCAATATGATCATGGCTGATCATCCAGCTCAGTAACCTGTACCTGTCTTCTCTCCATACCCCTGATCCCTTTAGCCACAAGGGCCACATCTAACTCCCTCTTAAATATAGCCAATGAACTGGCCTCAACTACCTTCTGTGGCAGAGAATTCCACAGACTCACCACTCTCTGTGTGAAGAAATGTTTTCTCATCTCGGTCCTAAAAGACTTCCCCCTTATCCTTAAGCTGTGACCCCTGGTTCTGGACTTCCCCAACATCGGGAACAATCTTCCCGAATCTAGCCTCTCCAACCCCTTAAGAATTTTATATGTTTCAATAAGATCCCCCCTCAGTCTTCTAAATTCCAGCGAGTATAAGCCGAGTCTATCCAGTCTTTCTTCATATGAAAGTCCTGCCATCCCAGGGATCAATCTGGTGAAAGTTCTCTGTACTCCCTCTAAGGCTAGAATGTCTTTCCTCAGATTAGGAGACCAAAACTGTACACAATACTCCAAGGCCCTGTACAACTGCAGCAGAACCTCCCTGCTCCTATAACTCAAATCCTCTTGCTATGAATGCTAACATACCATTCGCTTTCTTCACTGGCTGCTGCACCTGCACGCTTGCTTTCAATGACTGGTGCACCATGACACCCAGGTCATGTTGCATCTCCCCTATTCCTAATTGGCCACCATTCAGGTAATACTCTGCTTTCCTGTTCTTGCCACCAAAGTGGATAACCTCACATTTATCCACATTATATTGCATCTGCCATGCATTTGCCCACTCTCCTAATCTATCCAAGTCACTCTGCAGCCTCCTAGCATCCTCCTCGCAGCTAACACTGCCACCCAGCTTCGTGTCATCCGCAAGAGATGTTGCATTCAATTCCCTCGTCCAAATCATTAATATATATTGTAAATAACTGGGGTCCCAGCACTGAGCCTTGCGGTACCCCACTAGTCACTGCCTGCCATTCCGAAAAGGACCCGTTTATTCCTACTCTTTGCTTCCTGTCCGCCAACCAATTCTTTATCCACCTCAACACTGAACCCTCAATACTGTGTGCTTTAAGTTTGTACCCCAATCTCCTATGTGGGACCTTGTCGAAGGCCTTCTGAAAGTCCAGATATAACACATCGACTGGTTCTCCCTTATCCACTCTACTAGTTACATCCTCGAAAAATTCTATAAGATTCGTCAGGCATGATTTGCCTTTCATAAATCCATGCTGACTTTGTCCGATGATTTCTCCACTTTCCAAATGTGATGCTATCACATCTTTAATAACTGACTCTAGCATTTTCCCCACTACCGATGTTAGGCTAACTGGTCTATAATTCCCCGTTTTCTCTCTCCCTCCCTTTTTAAAAAGTGGGGTTACATTAGCTACCCTCCAATCCTCAGGAACTACTCCAGAATCTAAAGAGTTTTGAAAAATGATCACTAATGCATCCACTATTTCTGAGGCTACTTCCTTAAGCACTCTGGGATGCAGCCTATCTGGCCCTGGGGATTTATCGGCCTTTAATCCATTTAATTTACCTAACACCACTTCCCGACTAACCTGGATTACCCTCAGTTCCTCCATCTCGTTAGACCCCCGGTCCTCTGCTATTTCCGGCAGACGGTTTATGTCTTCCTTAGTGAAGACAGAACCAAAGTAATTGTTCAATTGGTCTGCCATCTCCTTGTTCCCTATGATCAATTCACCTGTTTCCGACTGCAAGGGACCTACATTTGTCTTAACTAGTCTTTTTCTCTTCACATATCTATAAAAGCTTTTGCAGTCAGTTTTTTTGTTCCCTGCCAGTTTTCTCTCATAATCTATTTTCCCTTTCCTAATTAAGCCCTTTGTCCTCCTCTGCTGGACTCTGAATTTCTCCCAGTCCTCTGGTATGATACTTTTTCTGGCTAATTTATATGCTTCATCTTTTGTTTTAATACTATCCTTGATTTCCCTTGTTAGCCACGGATGCACTACCTTTCCTGGTTTGTTCTTTTGCCAAACTGGGATGAACAATTGTTGTAGTTCATCCATGCAATCTTTAAATGCCTTCCATTGCATGTCCACCGTCAACCCTTTAAGTATAAATTGCCAGTCTATCTTGGACAATTCACGTCTCATACCCTCAAAGTTACCTTTCTTTAAGTTCAGAACACTTGTTTCTGTATCGACTTTGTCACTCTCCATCCTAATGAAGAACTCTACCATATTATGATCACTCTTGCCCAAGGGGCCTCGCACAACAAGACTGCTAACTAACCCTTCCTCATTACTCAATACCCAGTCTAGAATGGCCTGCTCTCTCGTTGGTTCCTCGACATGTTGGTTTAGAAAACCATCTCGCAAACATTCCAAGAAATCCTCTTCCTCAGCACCCCTGCCAGTTTGGTTCACCCAATCTATATGTAGATTGAAGTCACCCATTATAACTGCTGCACCTTTAGTGCACGCATTTCTAATTTTCTGTTTTATGCCATCCCCAACCTCCCTACTGCTGTTAGGTGGCCAGTACACAACTCCCACTAGCGTTTTCTGCCCCTTAGTGTTTCGCAGCTCTACCCATATCGATTCCACATCCTCCGAGCTAATGTCCTTCCTTTCCACTGCTTTAATCTCCTCTCTAACCAGTAACACTACCCCACCTCCTTTTCCTTTGTGTCTATCCCGCCTGAATATAGAATATCCCTGGTTGTTGAGCTCCCAGCCTTGGTCACCCTGGAGCCATGTCTCCGTAATCCCAACTATATCATAATCATTAATAACTATCTCCACATTTAATTCATCCACCTTATTACGTATACTCCTTGCATTGAGACACAAAGCCTTCAGGCTTGTTTTTATAACACTCTTACCCCTTATATAATTATGTTGCAAAATGGTCCTTTTTGATTTTTGCCCTGGATTTGTCTGCCTGCCACTTTTACTTTTCACCTTGTTACCTATTGTTTCTACCCTCATTTTATACCCCTCTGTCTCTCTGCTCTTGTTCCCATCCCCCTGCCACATTAGTTTAAATCCTCCCCGACAGCACTAGCAAACACTCCCCCAAGGACATTGGTTCCATTCCAGCTCAGGTGCAGACCGTCCTGCTTGTTACGGTCCCACCTCCCCCAGAACTGGTTCCAATGTCCCAGAAATTCGAATCCCTCCCCCTTGCACCATTTTTCAGAGCTGTTACCACTCAACGCCAGAGACCCACGTTTGATCCTGACTTCGGCTGCTGTCTGCGTGGAGTTTGTACGTCCTCCTGTGACCGTGGGTTTTCTCCGGGTGCTCCGGTTTCCTTCCACATCCCAAGGTCATGCGGGTTTGTAGGTTAATTGGCCCTCTGTAAACTGCCCCTAGTGAGTCCGCAGTGGGTGAGAATTTTTTCTTTATTTTTCAGTTTAGAGATACAGCCTTTCTCTGGAAACAGGCCCTTCAGTCCGCACCAACTAGCGATCCCCACACACTAATTCTATGCTATCCCACTTTAACATCCTATACTTCACATGGGTCTCCTCCAGGTGCACTGGTCTCCTCACACAAGATAGGGGTTTGTAGGTTAATTGACTTCTATAACATTGCTCCTAGTGTGTCGGGCGTAGATAAGAAAGTGGGACAACACAAATAGTGTGGACAAGTGATCAGTGGCCAGCCTGGACAAGATGGGCCGAAGGGCCTGTTTCAAGCTCTAGCTCCAAACTAAGTAACAAAGCACACTATTCCCTGAGAGTCCCATGGTACTCATGTGAAAACAAACCCATCACTTGCGGGTTATGCTTCAGAATGGTGTTAATGGAAATGCAAGTCAACTGTAACAGAGAGCTACTAGAAATCATAGTTAATGCTCATGAAACTTGCTGTTATTTTGTTGTGCTTCCGATTTGTCGTTTTAATAAATACTGCTCAAGTTAATCCAGAAATGAAGTGAACTCTGATTTTTATTTTTCATCCATAATTGAACCATCTAACTGGGAAGAGAAAACACACCCACAAGGAGCCATTATCCCACCTGTAAATGTTCCCTGGTGATTGAGATTAAATGGGTGCTGCAGGGAGAAAATCGCTGTTCCACGACTACAAAGGCATTTTTCAGATAATAATGTAGTACTTTGCAGCTATGCTTTTTGTGAACAGCAATCTGACATAGAAGTGTGTATTCATATCAGTGCAAGAAAACTAATGACATTTCTTCTCAGAAATGATCTACTATCAGAACGATTATTCGTAGACAACCTGGGCCTGTTATAGAGTTTCCACAAGGGTTTCACTGGGCCCTTTGCCTTGTAGTTTCATAGGCTCTAGGAGCAGAATTAGGCCATTCGGCCCATCAAGTCTACTCCGCCATTCAATCATGGCTGATCTATCTCTCCCTCCTAACCCCATTCTCCTGCCTTCTCCCCATAACCCCTGACACCCGTACTAATCACAAATCTGTCAATCTGCCAATCTCTACCCTTAAAAATACCCACTGACTTGGCCTCCATAGCCTGCTGTGGCAGTGAATTCCACAGATTCACCACCATCTGACTAAAGAAATTCCTTCTCATCTTTCCAAAGGTGCGTCCTTTTATTCTGAGGCTATGGCCTCTGGTCCTACATTGTCCCACTAGTTTCCAAGTATACCTGATGAACAGACAATAAACAGAGTGTTTGTTGTGTTGTGTTTTGAATGTTCCTTCAAAACTTGCAGCAATAAGAGTTCCATTGTTCAGTTCATGGTGCATGTAAAGCTACCCTCTGCTAGGGCACAGTGAGAAATGATTCCCAACTGCAACAAAGCTGGAATTATTCATACTTCTGTGATTACACATGCAGATGTTAAAATTGAATACCAAAATAAATCTTGTAAGTTAATGACCGAGAGAGTCGTTTTCTAACAGTATCAAATTACTTGTAATTCAAAAGCTGTAATCTCCCTTTAGCTTATTGGTAATTGCTGGGGTATTTCTCTGCAGAGATACAAATGTAGTACTGAGGTTTTACATTTCCAAAATAATTTATCTGCAAATTTCAACCCATCATAGAAGGGCCAATTGAGGTGGCAATTGAAGAGTGGCAGTCGTTCCCTGTAGCAGTAAGCACAGGGAAACATTATTAACGGTTCCGGATGTACAACGTTGGGAGCTGATATATTCAACGTGCAAGGAGATTGTGGGGAAGAACGATTGTGCGCAGCACGGTGGCACAGCGGTAGAGTTGCTGCCGCACGGCACCAGAGACCTGGGTTCAATCCCGACTACGGGTGCTGTCTGTATGGAGTTTGCACGTTCTCCCCGTGACCGCGTGGATTTTCACCGGGTGCTCCGGTTTCCTCCCACATCCCAAACACTAACAAACGTCTACAGATGAACTGTAGGAAGTATCCCGACTGGTTACATCGCGGCCTGGTTCGGCAACTCCAACAGAGGAAGGCAAGAGACTGCAGAGAGTGGTGGACTCAGCCCGGTCCATCACAGACACTGCCCTCCCCACCATCGAGAGCATCGACACTGGGCGCTGCCTCAAGAAGGCGGCACCTATCGTCACGGACCCCCACCATCCGAGCCGTGCCCTCTTCTCACTGGTACCATGGGGCAGGAGGTTCAGAAGCCTGAAGTCCCACACCACCAGGTTCAGGAACAGCTACCCGCACAACCCTAGCCCTACCCCAGCAACGAACACTACGGACTAACTCTTACACTGACATGGACTTGTTTCTTTCTTCTAATTGTGTTTTGAAGTCTTTGTAAAAATTGTCTTGCAGAATTTAGGTATCATTTATGTGATTTGTGTTTTCAGAGTCCTTGTGGCCTTGAAGCTGCTGTCTGCAAGGTTTGCCCGGCACTTGCCACTCGACCAGCCGCTGGTCAAGACCTGCACTTGCCACTCGACCAGCCGCTGGTCCAGACCTGCACTTGCCACTTGACCAGCCGCTGGTCAAGACCTGCACTTGCCACTCGACCAGCCGCTGGTCAAGACCTGCACTTGCCACTCGACCAGCCGCTGGTCCAGACCTGCACTTGCCACTCGACCAGCCGCTGGTCAAGACCTGCACTTGCCACTCGACCAGCCGCTGGTCAAGACCTGCAGCCAACTTGATTCTGACCATTGTCAGAGTGAGGCCCAGCACAAATTGGAGGAACAGAACATCATATTTCGCCTGTGCAGCTTACACCCCAGCGGTATGAACATTGACTTCTCTTACTTCAAGTAACCCTTGCTTTCCCTCTCTCTCCATCCCTCCCCCTTTCCAGTTCTCCCACCAGTCTGACTGTCTCCGACTACATTCTATCTCTGTTTGCTTTGTTGTTACCTTCTCTCAGCAATCAATAATCTATTCTACATTGTCCTTGATCGCTGTCCCCTTTATCCTATTTTCACACCTTACACTTCCTTATCTCTGTATCTCCCTCTCCCCTAACATCAGTCTGAATAAGGGTCTCGACCCAAAACTTCACCCATTCCTTCTCTCCAGAGATGCTGCCTGACCCGCTGAGTTACTCCAGCACTCTGTGAAACGTCACCTATCCATGTTCTCCACAGATGCTGCCTGACCCGCTGAGTTACTCCAGCACTCTGTGAAACGTCACCTATCCATGTTCTCCACAGATGCTGCCCGACCCGCTGAGTTACTCCAGCTTTAAGTGACACGCAATGACCTGGAGATGGTTGGCAAAATATTCTGAGCAGGATATCCATGGTTTTCTACTAATTACAAATATTTAGTAACAGATGGCACCTGGAAATTGTAATAGTTTAATACCAACCCTTGTCATGTCCACATTGAGTAGATTTGTCCAGCTTCTCTACAGTGATATTCTGCAACAATGCATTGGTTTCTTTGTTCAGCACATTAATGACAGTGTCTTGGATTTGGTCAATTGAATCGTAGAATTTGAATAATGGGTCAGTGAATGCATGAAATGTGATTTGCTTTAATTGAAGTAGAAAATCAGATTATTCAGGAAATGTAGGATTGGGATTGGCATTTGAAGGGAGCACAACAGGAATTTTAGTTATTACTGTTTCAGTTTCAGTTTTAGTTTAGTTTATTGGCACGTGTACCCAGGTACAGTGAAAAGCTTTAGTTGTGATACGATACGATAGAACTTTATTTATCCCAGGAGGGAAATTGATCTGCCAACAGTCATAAAACACAACAAGATACGTGAAACATGAGACTAAAGTGCCGAGTGGAAAGGATTGGGGATGTGTGAAGATTGGGGAGGTGGGGGGGGGGAGGAGTCAGTCTCTCTCTACCCCACGACAGAAGGGGGAGGAGTTGTACAGTTTGATAGCCACAGGGATGAAGGATCTCCTGTGGTGTTCTGTGCTGCATCTTGGTGGGACCAGCCTGTTGTGTGCTCACTAGCCAGCACTAGTTAAGGAATTTCAATTAAGGAACACGCTGTCAAAATGTTGTTTCAAGATATCGGCTGAAGATGTTGATGTTTGGCTGTGTGGGGTCCCTGGTCCTGATGTGACTCATCAACGTCCTCGAGGGTGTCAGAAACTTCCTTCCCGTGGGAGAACAACTGAGTGTTTGCTGTATCCATGCACAGATCTTGTACACCTCAGTAAGATCAGACCTCATTCCCCTCCATATAACTTGACCCTGTCAACCCACGTAACAGAATGAGTAGGGATTAACTGCAGATGCTGGTTTACACCAAAGATAGACACAAAATGCTGGAGTAACTCAGCGGGTCAGGCAGCATCTCTGGAGAGAAGAGGAGCCTGACACGCTGCGTTACTCCAGCATTCGGTGTCTATCTAAACCCAGGTAACATCCCATCCTGGTGAATCTCTCCTGCACCCTTTCCAACTTCACCAATTCTGTGTTGGTTTTCAGTTGGTTAATTTCTAGGAGTTCATCAGCAACTCAAATTGCTGTTGTTTATGTAGATTTGCATCTATACAAAGTGAATCTCTCTCAGTTAGAGATTTGTATGAGATGGGATTGTAATTTTAAATTAAAAAATGCTAATTATTCAGGCAAACAGATTTCTGCGCTCTAAACTAGACAATGAACAACAATCAAATACTTAAAACCACAATGCGTTGCCTGTGCTGAGAATGTTATGAATGACGAGAGAGAAACTGGAGGGTTCATGAAGGTTTTCACACAATAGCCAGTCACAGGAGCTCCAGAATGACCGTGTGTTTCATTGCCATATGTACCGGCACTGGAACAATGATGTTCAAACTTGCTACAGTTTAACAGTCTCGTAAGCTCAGTAATACACAGATTGATGCATAATGGCCCCGGTTCCATCCTGACTACGGGTGCTGTCTGTATGGAGTTTGTACGTTCTCCCCGTGACCTGTGTGGGTTTTCACCGAGAACTTCGGTTTCAATAGACAATAAACAATAGGTGCAGGAGGAGGCCATTCGGCCCTTCGAGCCAGCACCGCCATTCAATGTGATCATGGCTGATCATTCTCAATCAGTACCCCATTCCTGCCTTCTCCCCGTACCCCCGACTTTGCTGTCCTTAAGAACTCTATCTACACTCCAAAGACGTACAGGTTAGTAGGTTAATTGGCTCGGTATAATTGTAAATTGTCCCTAGTGTGTGTAGGGTAGTGTTAGTGGGCAGGGATCGCTGGCCAGTGCGGACTCGGTGGGCTGAAGGGCCTGTTTCCACGCTGTATCTCTAAACTAAACTAAAACCTGGTTCATAGTCGGGGCCCAAGCACGTTATCAGTTCCACGGTAACATGGAATGAAAAGGCTTCAACAATGGTGACTGCTGGGATATGTACACACACTGACAGTGAGGGCAATCTTTACTCAGCCTGGCCTCCACATAAATAATTCACCACATGGATACCGCTGACTCCTGTCTGCTCTCAGAAGAATCTTAAACAGACGAAGATTCACACCGTGGTCTGGGCGAACTGCAAGAGTTTCTTTGACAGGAACCTCCCTGGCCTACAAGCCTGACCATGCGGAAACACAGCTGACGGCTCCCTGACTTCAGAGACACAACTGAAGGGGCCAGTACTTGACACGTTGCCAATCCGGACACCAGGTTTCATAAGGTCATAAGTGATAGGAGCAGAATTAGGCCACTCGGCCCATCTAGTCTACTCCACCATTCAATCATGTCTGATCTATCTCTCCCTCCTAACCCCGTTCTCCTGCCTTCTCCCCATAACCCCTGACACCCGTACTAATCAAGATTCTATCTATCTATTTCTGCCTTAAATATACCCATTGACTTGGCCTCCACTGCCTTCTGTGGCAAAGAATTCCACAAATTCACCACCACCACCATGTTGTCTGACCTCCCTCTGCTGGAAGCTGGTTACTGTTTTAAATGTGAATACAAGGTACTTTGGGGGTGGCACGGTGGTACAACGGTAGAGCTGCTGCCGTACAGCGCCAGAGACCCAGGTAGAGCTGCTGCCGTACAGCGCCAGAGACCCAGGTAGAGCTGCTGCCGTACAGCGCCAGAGACCCAGGTAGAGCTGCTGCCGTACAGCGCCAGAGACCCAGGTAGAGCTGCTGCCGTACAGCGCCAGAGACCCAGGTAGAGCTGCTGCCGTACAGCGCCAGAGACCCAGGTAGAGCTGCTGCCGTACAGCGCCAGAGACCCAGGTAGAGCTGCTGCCGTACAGCGCCAGAGACCCAGGTAGAGCTGCTGCCGTACAGCGCCAGAGACCCAGGTAGAGCTGCTGCCGTACAGCGCCAGAGACCCAGGTAGAGCTGCTGCCGTACAGCGCCAGAGACCCAGGTAGAGCTGCTGCCGTACAGCGCCAGAGACCCAGGTTTGATCCTGACTACGAATGCTGTCTCTATGGAGCTTGCACGTACTCTCTGTGAAGCCGTGGGTTTCCCCTGGATGCCCCGGATTCCTCCCACATTCCAAAGATGTACAGGTGTGCAGGTTATTGGTTTAGGTAAAATTGTAAATTGTGCATATTGTGTAGTATAGTACCAGTGTACGGGGTGGCCACTGGTTGGTGAGCATTCGATGGTTCTGTTTCCACGCTGTATCTCTAAAGTAGAGTAAAAGCAAACTGTAGATACTGGTTTATATCCAAAACATCACCCATCCATGTACTGAGATGCTGCCTGACCCGCTCCAGCACTCTGTGAAACGTCACCCATCCATGTACTGAGATGCTGCCTGACCCGCTGAGTTACTCCAGCACTCTGTGAAACGTCACCTATCCATGTTCTCCACAGATGCTGCGGTTCTTTGTTTCCACGCAGGGAAGGCTCAGCTATGCTGAGAACAGTGCACATAATGGAAAAGCCTTGTCTAATTATCAAACGTGGACTTGTCTTTGACATTCATGCAATGCTGACATTTTCCAATGCACTTATCATGGAAATGATACTTTACAATCCCAACCAAGTGAAAAGAGATGAGAAAAGAAATGACGGAAGTTCAAAAGCACACTGGGAGGGGTGCAGCAGAGGCATAGAAACATAGAAACGAAGGAAATAGGTGCAGGAGTAGGCCATTCGGCCCTTCGAGCCTGTACGCACCGCCATTCAATATGATCATGGCTGATCATCCAGCTCAGTATCCCGTACCTGCCTTCTCTCCATACCCCCTGATCCGTTTAGCAAAAAGGGCCACATCTAACTCCCTCTTAAATATAGCCAATGAACTGGCCTCAACTACCTTCTGTGACAGAGAATTCCACAGACTCACCACTCTCTGTGTGAAGAAATGTTTTCTCATCTCGGTCCTAAAAGACTTCCCCCTTATCCTTAAGCTGTGACCCCTGGTTCTGGACTCCCCCAACATCGGGAACAATCTTCCCGCATCTAGCCTCTCCAACCCCTTAAGAATTTTATATGTTTCTATAAGATCCCCCCTCAGTCTTCTAAATTCCAGCGAGTACAAGCCCAGTCTATCCAGTCTTTCCTCATATGTAAGTCCCGCCATCCCAGGGATCAATCTGGTGAACCTTCTCTGTACTCCCTCTAAGGCAAGAACGTCTTTCCTCAGGTTAGGAGACCAAAACTGCACACAATACTCCAGGTGCGGTCTCACCAAGGCCCTGTACAACTGCAGCAGAACCTCCCTGCTCCTAAACTCAAATCCTCTTGCTATGAATGCCAACATACCATTCGCTTTCTTCACTGCCTGCTGCACCTGCATGCTTGCTTTCAATGACTGGTGCACCATGACACCCAGGTCACGTTGCATCTCCCCTTCTCCCAATCGGTCACCATTCAGGTAATACTCTGCTTTCCTGTTCTTGCCGCCAAAGTGGATAACCTCACATTTATCCACATTATATTGCATCTGCCATGCATTTGCCCACTCGCCTAATCTATCCAAGTCACTCTGCAGCCTCCTAGCATCCTCCTCGCAGCTAACACTGCCACCCAGCTTCGTGTCATCCGCAAACTTAGAGATGTTGCATTCAATTCCCTCGTCCAAATCATTAATATACACTGTAAATAACTGGGGTCCCAGCACTGAGCCTTGCGGTACCCCACTAGTCACTGCCTGCCATTCCAAAAAGGACCCGTTTATTCCTACTCTTTGCTTCCTGTCTGCCAACCAATTTTCTATCCACCTCAACACTGAACCCTCAATACCGTGTGCTTTAAGTTTGTACACCAATCTCCTATGTGGGACCTTGTCGAAGGCCTTCTGAAAGTCCAGATATAACACATCGACTGGTTCTCCCTTATCCACTCTACTAGTTACATCCTCGAAAAATTCTATAAGATTCGTCAGACATGATTTGCCTTTGGTAAATCCATGCTGACTTTGTCCGATGATTTCACCACTTTCCAAATGTAATGCTATCACATCTTTAATAACTGACTCTAGCATTTTCCCCACTACCGATGTTAGGCTAACTGGTCTATAATTCCCCGTTTTCTCTCTCCCTCCCTTTTTAAAAAGTGGAGTTACATTAGCTACCCTCCAATCCTCAGGAACTACTCCAGAATCTAAAGAGTTTTGAAAAATGATCACTAATGCATCCACTATTTCTGAGGCTACTTCCTTAAGCACTCTGGGATGCAGCCTATCTGGCCCTGGGGATTTATCTGCCTTTAATCCATTTAATTTACCTAACACCACTTCCCGACTAACCTGGATTTCCCTCAGTTCCTCCATCTCATTAGACCCCCGGTCCCCCGCTATTTCCGGCAGACGGTTTATGTCTTCCTTAGTGAAGACAGAACCAAAGTATTTGTTCAATTGGTCTGCCATCTCCTTGTTCCCTATGATCAATTCACCTGTTTCCGACTGCAAGGGACCTACATTTGCCTTAACTAATCTTTTTCTCTTGACATATCTATAAAAGCTTTTGCAGTCAGTTTTTATGTTCTTTGCCAGTTTTCCCTCATAATCTATTTTCCCTTTCCTAATTAAGCCCTTTGTCCTCCTCTGCTGGACTCTGAATTTCTCCCAGTCCTCTGGTATGCTAATTTTTCTGGCTAATCTCTATGCTTCATCTTTTGTTTTAATACTATCCTTGATTTCCCTTATTAGCCACGGATGCACTACTTTTCCTGGTTTGTTCTTTTGCCAAACTGGGATGAACACTTGTTGTAGTTCATCCATGCAACCTTTAAATGCCTTCCATTGCATGTCCACCGTCAACCCTTTCAGCATCAATCGCCAGTCTACCTTGGACAATTCACGCCTCATACCCTCTTGGACAATTCACGCCTCATACCCGTGACAACGTTTCATCAAAGGAGAAATAAATATCGGATGTTATTAAGTGTCTCATGAAGGGATCCTTGAAAGCATGAACAAATAAAGATGATGTCACTGAACAAGCAGATAGCTGGAAATGCTTTATTCTTTGAAAAAATGTAAAGGAAAACATGCTAAATGATTCAGACAGTGACTGAAAAATCACAGCAATGTTTGCAAGAATGAAGAGCGTTAGTTTACTTGCAGTTCAGTTTAGTTTATTGTCCCGTGTACCGAGGTACAGTGAAAAGCTTTTGCTGCGTGCTAACCAGTCAGCGGAAAGACAATACATGATTACAATCGAGCCGTTTACATTGTACAGATACATGTTAACGGATAAGGGATAAGGGGTAAAAGGTTGCTTTTAATGAGTCTAAGCACTTGGGATTTCAGTGTGAAGCTGCCCCATTATTACGAATTCTTTATATTCTGTTCATGAATAGATTAACACGCACTGACTGGTAATTATATATTGTTTAATATGATATCTGCAATAATTCATAAATGACAGCAGGCTGGGAATTTGCATGGATATCTGAACGTTAAACTCCCCGTCTTCCTGCCCTTGGTGATCTCACAGACAGATCTATCGCTGCACTGCACTGCCACGTTCCATACAGAAGCTTGCGGTGAGATGACAATCAGTCAAATGAATGGGAGGCCTTGATGAAAAAAGAATCAGACGCAAGGTAATGCAGATGCTGGAATCTTGCATAGAACACAAAGTACTGGAGTGACTCAGGAGGTCAGGCAGCATCCCTGAAGGACATGGAAAGGGGACATTTTTTTAGATTTAGATTTAGAGATACAGCAAACTGTATAAAAATTAAAAAATTTTGGGTAAATATTTTTAGTATAATATCTAAAATAACCAGCACACAATTGGACCCAGATCCAAAATTAATTATACTCGGAATATTAGAATTAGAATTAAATAAAACATTCAGAACAACACAAAAAAACTTTATTGATTATAGTTTAATAACAGGAAAAAAATTAATTCTAAAATTTTGGAAAGGCCCTACGGCCCCCACAATTAAAATGTGGATTATAGAAATGACGGAGACCTTAAACGTGGAAAGAATCAGATTTTCCCTGTTGGACAAACAGGAATTATTCATTGAAACATGGGCTCCTTTTATTGATTACTTAAAGGGTCAGAATAGTTCAGCACAGGAACCTGACTAGCACTCGGACTAAAGAATGAATGAAATGCTATACTTTGGAATGTACGAATATATCTCGAATGAAGTTTTTGTTATTTTAATAAATTTTTCCATTCTTCTTTAACTAATTTTTTCCTTATTTTTATTTTTTTTTTGTGTTTTTAGTTATTTTTTCTTTTAAATTGGTTTTTGTTTTTAGTTTTCTTCTCTCTCTTTTCTTTCTTCACTTCATCTACTTCGTTAGCTTTATTTAGTTTATATAAAATAAATTTAAAAAAAGGGGTAAAAGGTATATAATAATATTTGACAATATTATCAATTCAAAAATGTATGACTGTAAAGATGTAAACAGGTTATGTACCTATCCCCAATAAAATTTTATTTAAAAAAAAAAAAAAAAAAAAAAAAAAGATTTAGAGATACAGCGCGGAAACAGGCCCTTCGGCCCACCGAGTCCGCGCCGCCCAGCGATCCCCGCACATTAACACTATCCTACACACACTAGAGACAATTTTTACATTTACCCAGTCAATTAACCTGCACGTCTTTGGAGTGTGGGAGGAAACCGAAGATCTCAGAGAAAACCCACGCAGGTCACGGGGAGAACGTACAAACTCCATACAGACGGCGCCCGTAGTCAGGATCGAACCTGAGTCTGATTATGGGTTCAGACCCATTACAGACGGGGGGTAATGAGAGAGGGTCTCACAGAGCACCTGTCATAGACAGGAGGAGAACTTCTTTAAAGATGGCATACCTTGAGATTTCATGGTGGAGCAGACAAATGTAGACACAAGGAACTGCTGATGTTGCAATCTTGTGTAGAACACAAAGTGCTGGAGTAACTCAGCAGGGCAGGCATCATCTCTGGTGGACATGGATAGACAACATTTCAGGTCGGGACCTTTCTTCAGACTGATCTGAAATCTGAGGTCTGGAGATGTGATCAGGAGTGTTGGACTGAAGATGGGACGGGTTGGGGAGATGATTGGAGAGCTTTAGGATATCAACAAATAGCAGGCAAAGGATACAGTGCTGGAGTAACTCAGCAGGTCAGGCAGCATCTCTGGAGGACATGGATAGGTGACGTTTTGGGTTGGGATACCAGGAGGCTGGTGGATCATCTGCATGAAGTCAGAGCTCAGCTGAAGACATAGAAACATAGAAAATAGGTGCAGGAGTAGGCCATTCGACCCTTCGAGCCTGCACCGCCATTCAATATGATCATGGCTGATCATCCAGCTTAATAACCTGTACCTGCCTTCTCTCCATACCCCCTGATCCCTTTAGCCACAAGGGCCACATCTAACTCCCTCTTAAATATAGCCAATGAACTGGCCTCAACTACCTTCTGTGGCAGAGAATTCCACAGACTCACCACTCTCTGTGTGAAGAAATGTTTTCTCATCTCGGTCCTAAAAGACTTCCCCCTTATCCTTAAGCTGTGACCCCTGGTTCTGGACTCCCCCAACATCGGGAACAATCTTCCCGCATCTAGCCTCTCCAACCCCTTAAGAATTTTATATGTTTCTATAAGATCCCCCCTCAGTCTTCTAAATTCCAAATGGGAATGTGAGTTGTGCTGGCAGTAACCAAGTAGACATCTGCCCATTAATTGGAGCTGAATGAGAACAAAACCTCATCAACACCTGCCTTGGTGTTCAATGCCCAACATACTATTGCAGATGGCAGAATTGTGTATAAATGACTTCAAAAACAACATTGCAAGACAGCCTGGTTTTCATAATTCAAAGTTCACAAATTCACAAGTTATAGGAGTAGAATTCGGCCATTCGGCCCATCAAGACTACTCTACCATTCAAGCATGACTGATCTCTTCCTCCCAATCCCATTCTCCTGCCTTCTCCCCATAACCCTTGACACCCGTACTAATCAAGAATTTGTCTATCTCTGCCTTAAAAATATCCACTGACCTGGCCTCCACAGCCGTCTGTGGCAATGAATTCCGCAGATTAACTACCCTCCGACTAAGGAAGTTCCTCCTCACCTCCTTTCTAAAAGAGCGCCCTTTAATTCTGAGGCTGTGACTTCTGGTCCTAGACTCTCCCACCAGTGGAAACATCCTCTCCACATCCACTCTATCTATGCATTTCATAGAAACATAGAAAATAGGTGCAGGAGGAGGCCATTCGGTCCTGCAAGCCAGCTGCACCATTCAATATGATCATGGCTGATCATCCACAATCAGTACCCAGTTCCTGCTTTCTCCCCATACCCCTTGATTCCCTTAGCCCTGAGAGCTAAATCTATCTCTCTCTTGAAATTTACATTATTCTGTAATAATGTAAACACCCAGGAATGAATGCTGTGGAAATTATTATTACATTATTAATATTATTAATAATATATTATTCATATATTAATACATTAAGAGTCTGAAGAAGGGTCTCAACCTGAAACGTCACCCATTCCTTCTATCCCGAGATGCTGCCTGTCCCGCTGAGTTACTCCAGCATTTTGTGTCTACCTGTGGGAATGATTAATTTATTGTAACATGGATTTTTATTTGTTCGTTGTTGGAGTACTGGGCTAGCAAAGCTGCAGCAAGTAAGGATGTTTATTTGTTCGTTGTTGGGAGTACTGGGCCAGTAAAGATGCAGCAAGTAACAAGAGGAGTTGAGTATAGGAGCAAAGAGGTCCTTCTACAGTTGTACCGGGCCCTGGTGAGACCGCACCTGGAGTACTGTGTGCAGTTTTGGTCTCCAAATTTGAGGAAGGATATTCTTGCTATGGAGGGCGTGCAGCGTAGGTTCACTAGGTTAATTCCCGGAATGGCGGGACTGTCGTATGTTGAAAGGCTGGAGCGATTGGGCTTGTATACACTGGAATTTAGAAGGATGAGGGGGGATCTTATTGAAACATATAAGATAATTAGGGGATTGGACACATTAGAGGCAGATAACATGTTCCCAATGTTGGGGGAGTCCAGAACAAGGGGCCACAGTTTGAGAATAAGGGGTAGGCCATTTAGAACGGAGATGAGGAAGAACTTTTTCAGTCAGAGGGTGGTGAAGGTGTGGAATTCTCTGCCTCAGAAGGCAGTGGAGGCCAGTTCGTTGGATGCTTTCAAGAGAGAGCTGGATAGAGCTCTTAAGGATAGCGGAGTGAGGGGGTATGGGGAGAAGGCAGGAACGGGGTACTGATTGAGAGTGATCAGCCATGATCGCATTGAATGGCGGTGCTGGCTCGAAGGGCTGAATGGCCTACTCCTGCACCTATTGTCTATTGTCTATTGTCTATAAGGATTTCACTCGGTGCATAAACAGGTTTCATCTTCCTCGCCCAGTATGAAACAAACTGTGCTAAACCTCAGCGTGAAACAAAATTGGTGAAATCTTCCCTGAGGAGCCAACGCAGAGTAACGCCAGCTTCAGTTCTCTGCATCCGACCCAGCGTATCACGCTGAGATACAGGAAGAAATTAATGGACTGCGTAAAATCCTTATGCTCGATGGAACAATCACAGTCCTGTGAAAACTTGGATTGTTTTTTTCCGGAGCGCCGGAGGTCGGTGGAGACTTGACAGATGTTTGTACAGTTGTAGGAGTCACAGAGGGAGGAGACAGACTGAACTTTCCCCCCTATGGTGGGAATGTGGAAATGCTAGAGGGCATAGCACTAGGGGAAGAGAGGGAAAGTTTAAAGATGTGTGGGGCATGTTTGTAGACACGGAGAGTGGTGGGGGGCTGGAACATGTTGCCGGGGATGGTGGAGGAAGCAGAGGGTGGTCTTTAAGAAGCTGATACATGTGCAGGGATTGGAGGGATATGGATCACGCTGGCAGAGGAGATTTGTTTAATTTGACATCGGGACTCAGTGTAACTCAGAATTAAAGGGCGCTCTTTTAGAAAGGAGGTGAGGAGGAACATCTTTAGTCAGAGGGTGGTGAATCTGTGGAACTCATTCCCACAGAGGACTGTCGAGGCCAAGTCAGTGGATATTTCTAAGGCAGAGATAGACAAATTCTTGATTAGAACAGGTGTCAGGGGTTATGGGGAGAAGGCAGGAGAATTGGATTAGGAGTCAGAGATCAGCCATGATTGAATGGTGGAATTGGCCCGATGGGCCGAATGGCCTAATTCCTATAACTTGTGAACTTGTGAACATCATGTTGAGCATGGATGTTGTGGGCTGAAGAACCAGTTGCTGTGCTGTACTGGTCTATGTTCTAGGACCACTGGGAAACCCAAGCTACAGCTGAGATTATCACCACAGACCTCTGCAAAGGATGTATTCAAGAGAGAGTTAGATTTAGCTCTCAGGGCCAACGGAATCAAGGGATATGGGGATAAAGCAAGAACGGGGTACTGATTTTGGATGATCAGCCATGATCATATGGAATGGCGGCGCTGGCTCGAAGGGCCGAATGGCCTACTCCTGCACCTATTTTCCATGTTTCTATGTTTCCAAGATGCAGCTAATCCTGCAATTCACTAAATTTACATCTGTAACTCTTTGTGAATTTCCCTTTGATTAACAGTTTGAGTAAATACTGCTAGTAACACGCATTGACGCATTTGAGAAATGTCAAAAGGGTTTATGGGCCAAATGCAGGCAAATGGGCAAATGGGCCGAGTCCAATATGGCAGCTTGGTCAGCATGGACAAGGTGGGCCGAAGGGCCAGTGTCTGTGCTGTACAGACTCCAAGAGTATAAAGAAATAAAGATACTTGTTCATGATCATTGAGGAACACAGGGAAGGGAAAAAAAATCACGTTTAACAAACATATTCCACTAAAAAAGGAATTAAAAAATCTGTGTTTTAGAATTCCGAAATGTTCTTGTTTTTATTTTTACTTCAGCAACTTTGCTAATCAAATTAGGACAGAGTGCACAATGCATATACTTAGGAGATTCACACATGATTTGACACATGATTTGACTACTAACATGCTTGAAGACAACAGATGTTGTGCTCGTTTTCAATGTTTCAGCGTTTTCTTTTCCTCTGAGAGAACACAGATTTCAAGAAATACGAATTAGAGATTCAGTGACCAGTGCGTAATGCCTTGTTTCCTGGGTTGTTTTCCTTGCAGTTTAAACAAAGGCCATCTTCACCATTCTACCGGAGATAGACACAAAGTGCTGGAGTACCTCAGTGGGTCTGGCAGCATCTCTGGAGAAAAAGGATGGGTGATGTTTTCAGTCAACCACCATTCTACCCTTCATTTGGCAATTCACACAGTTGATGAGAATAGGCTGGTCAAGAAGACCTTTGGCACATTGGTCTTCATCGGTCTGGATATTGAGTATAGAAGTTGGGATGTTACGCCACAGTTGTACAAGATGCTGGTGAGACTGTATTTGGAGTACAGTATTGTGTTCAGTTTTGGTCACCCTGCACTGGGAAGGATGTTGTTAAACTGCAAAGAGTGCAGAGAAGATTTACGAGGATGTTGCCAGGACTCGGCGGGCCTGATCTACAGGGAAGGGTTAATCAGGAGAGGACATTTTTCTTTGGAGCGCAAGAGAATGAGGGGTGACCTTATAGAGGTGTGTAAGATCATGAGGGGAATAGATAAGGTGAATGCACAGAGTCTTTTACCCAGGATAGGAGAATCAAGAACGAGAGAGTATTGGTATAAGGTGAGAGGGGAACGATCTCGTAGGTACCTGACGGGTGACCTTTTCCACACGATTGCAATAAACTTTGCTTTTATTGCAGTACGCAGTAAGCTTCAAGTTTGAAAGTCCTTCCTTTCCCCCAATGGGCAGGTATTAACACCTTGGCCTTCACCCACCTGGCCAGGTATCTACACCTTGGCCTTCACCCACATGGGCAGGTATCTACACCTTGGCCTTCACCCACCTGGGCAGGTACCTACACCTTGGCCTTCACCCACCTGGGCAGGTATCTATACCTTGGCCTTCTCCCACCTGGCCAGGTATCTACACCTTGGCCTTCTCCCACATGGCCAGGTATCTACACCTTGACCTTCTCCCACCTGGCCAGGTGCTTACACTTTGGCCTTCTCCCACCTGGCCAGGTATCTACACCTGGGCCTTCTCCCACATGGCCAGGTATCTACACCTGGGCCTTCTCCCACATGGCCAGGTATCTACATCTTGGCCTTCACCCACATGGCCAGGTATCTATACCTTGGCCTTCTCCCACCTGGCCAGGTGCTTACACTTTGGCCTTCTCCCACCTGGCCAGGTATCTACACCTGGGCCTTCTCCCACATGGCCAGGTATCTACACCTTGGCCTTCTCCCACATGGCCAGGTATCCATACTTTGGCTTTTCCTTTGTGAACATCTCCCTGTTGTTCAATTACTGTTTCATCTCGGAGTTTTTGATTCCCTTCCACCAGTGCCAGACTTTGTTTCAACTCTCTGTAGTCAGCTCCTCCTTGAGTTAAAGACTACCCTGCGTTGGCGAGAGACTGCAGATGGTGCTGGCTACTAATTTGCTGCCATTATCTACAAGTGGGTTTGGGAAGGGGAGCGCCCATCTGCATTGTGATTTCTCTCAGTGGGTGAATTATTCAAATTTATCAACTCGCTAATCTGCCAGACTCGACAGAACGGTGAACTATTAAAACACAGATGCTGTGGAGGCCAAGTCAATGGATATTTTTAAGGCAGAGCGAGATAGATTCTTGATTAGTGCGGGCAGCAGGGGTTATGGGGAGAAGGCAGGGGAATGGTATTAGGAGGGAGAGATAGATCAGCCATGATTGAATGGCGGAGTAGACTTGATGGGCTGAATGGCCTAATTCTGCTCCTATCACTTATGAATTCATGCTAGACCTGGACTCTTGCAACCAAGGCAAAGAAGGCATGATCGGAGCCTCTGGAGAATCGGGCAACATTAGAGCGCTGTCTAAACAGAGGTTGGCATGAGAAGATAGGATACGCTTTAGGGCACGCACGGAATACTGAAGCAAATGACTGTCGTTTATACGCCATTCTGACAGCACGCAGTTGACAGGTTGGAAAAGATAAAATCGTTACACAATCCGAGATGGCAATGGATTTCTACGCCTGATTAAAATGAATACAATAACAGAATATAAATAGTGCATAAAAAATGTATTAAAAAAGTGATGCTGTCAAAAACCTACACATTAATGGACATTCTGTTAAAACTACAATAGCAATCAAGATATTAAATAAACATGTGCTCAGCCTGCTGCTGTTCCCATCTGGAATAACATTGTTAAAGTTACAGGTGTAAAAATACAACCTTTCCAATGAATGAAACATAGAAACAGAAACATGGAAAATAGGTGCAGGATGAGGCAATTCTGCCCTTCGAACCAGCACCGCCATTCATTGTGATCATGGCTGATCGTCCACAATCAGTAACCTGTGCCCAACCTCTCCCCATATCCCTTGATTCCACTAGCCCCCAGAGCTCTATCTAACTCTCTTTTAAATTCTTCCAGTGACTTGGCCTCCACTGCCCTCTGTGGCAGAGAATTCCACAAATTCACAACTCTCTGGGTGAAAAAGTCTGAAGAAGGGTCTTGACCCAAAGCATCACCCATTCCTTCTCTCCTGAGATGCTGCCTGACCTGCTGAGTTACTCCAGCATTTTGTGATACCTTTGGTTTAAACCAGCATCTGCAGTTCCTTCATACACATTCTTCCAGCCTCCATTGGAAGTGCGATGTGCAAAATAAAACAGGCATGAGGAGCGCGACTGGGTAAAATAGTCACAAAAATAATTATAGTCATAGAGTGATACAGCGTGGACACAGGCCCTTCAGCCCAACTTGCCCACACAGGCCAACATGCCCCAGCTACACGATGTCTCACCTGCCTGCGTTTGGTCCATATCCCTCCAAACCGGTCCTATCCTTGTACCTAAATGTTTCTTAAATATTGGGATAGTCCCAGTCTCAATTACCTTCTCTGGCAGCTTGTTCCATACGCCCACAACCCTTTGTGTGAAAAAGTCACCCCTCAGATTCCTATCAAATCTTTTCTCCTTCACTGTAAACCTATGCCCTCTGGTCATCAATTCACCTACTTCAGGCAAAAGACTGTGCATCTACCCGATCTATTTCTCTCATGCTTTTACACACCTCTATAAGATCACCCCTCGTCCTCCTGTGCTCCAGGGAGTGGAATCCCAGCCTACTCAACCTCTCCCTATAGCTCAGACCCTCCACTCCTGGCAGTTTAGAGATATAGCATGGAAACAGGCTCTTCGGCCCAACGGGTCCACGCTGACCATCAATCTCCTGGTCACACTAAAATAGGACACAAAGTACTGGAGTAACTCAGCGGTTCAGGCAGCATCCCCGGCGAACATGGATAGGTGTCGTTTCGGGTCAATAATGCATAGTTTTCTGACTCTATAACTGAAGAATAGTAAATGTAAATGAAAAAGAAGGGGAGGGGGAGACAGTTTTCAAATTCTATTTGGTACAAGAAAGGAAGGAGTATTTGAAAAATAATAGCTTTTCAGTTTAACAATGAGACTGAAAGCCAATGAGGAAAAGCTCACTGCATAAATCATAATGAAGGCAATTACATGGCAGCTGAATTAATAAGCTTGGCCATGTGCAATTTATAATTAAGATAGTGCATTCATCAAATAATCTGGCTGCACAATAAAATATTAACAGCTCTTTTACTTTAAACCAATACCATTAGGAAATATTCATAGTTCTAAAATAATGTAATATTATACTTGCAGCTCGATAAATAATGTCGCAAATAAAGAAAATCACCATAAATGTTAAAATGCATGGAATTTATAAAAATAAATTGAGGAATCTGTACACCAAGTGGCCAATTAATCTTATCCAATTATTCTATTCAGCTCCAACAACACACATCAGTGTGCATCAATCAAGAGACGAGAACCATTTCAGCACAAGTGACGTGGAAAGCAAATGGAAAAGCAATGGGATTTTATGCCAGGTAGCACTGTGTCAAAAGCCGGTGGTGATAAAATAGAACCTTTCCAATGAATGGAATATTCTTCCAGTTTACATCCCAGTGGTGTGAACATTGACTTCTCTAACTTCAAGTAACCCTTGCTTTCCCTCTCTCTCTCCATCCTTCCCCCTTCCCAGTTCTCCGGCCAGCCTCCGACTACAGTTGATCCCTGTTTGCTTTGTTGTTACCTTCTCCCAACAAACAATGATCTATTCTACATTTTCCTTGATCTCGGTTCTCTCTGTCCTGTTTTCACACCTTACACTTCCTTATCGATGTATCACCTTCTCCATATCGTCTGGCCATAACTATTTGGCCCTTGTCAAAGTCGCTCAGGTCTTTACTCCTGCCCATTTCTCCTGCATCCAACACGTCAACTTCAAGACTGACTGTTCATTTGCTGCCTAATATATCCCACCCCTTGACAGGTGCCATTGTAACAAAATAATCAATGTTATTCATTTCACCTGTCAGTGGTCATAATGTTTTGGCTGATCGGTGTATAAATCCTGGGACAGATTTTAATAAAATGATTGATTTCAATCTAATCTCCCCAGTAACATGGAACTGCACATCACCCACGCACGGTACAATCCACACAAATCAACAATGAATAGACACAGAGTGCTGGAGTAACTCAGCGGGTCAGGCAGCATCTCTGCAGAGAAGGAATGGGTGACGTTTCGAGTTGAGACCCTTCTTCAGACTGATATCAGGGGAGAGGGAGATACATAGATAAGGAAGTGTAAGGTGTGAAAACAGGACAAAGGGAATGTAGATCAAGGAAAATGGGAGAAGGTAACACAAAGCAAATAGAGATAAAATGTAGTTGGAGTAAGACTGGTCGGAGAACTGGGAAGAGGAGGGGATGGAGAGAGAGGGAAAGCAAAGGTTACTAGAAGTTAGAGAAGTTAATGTTCATACCGCTGGCGTGTAAACGGCCCAAGCAAAATATGAGGTGCTATTCCTCCAATTTGCACTGGGCCTCACTCTGACAATGGAGGAGGCTCAGGACAGAAAGATCAGTGTGGGAATGGGAGGGGGAGTTGAAGTGCTGAGCAACTGGGAGATCAGGTATGTTAAGACCGACTGAGCGGAGGTGTTCAGTGAAACAATCGCCAAGCCTGCGCTTGGTCTCGCCGATGTACAGGAGTCCACAAACCAACAAGGTTTGATATATGATATGAATACTTAATAAGAGCAATGCAGCTCACGGTGTTGATCCAAAATACAAGCACAAATGTAAATAAAACTCGGAGCTTTTGGAATGTTACTCACAATCTGAGAGAAGTTCAAAATTCAAATTACCATATGCAATACCACACGAGATGAAGTAGCTAGTACTAACACCACCGTATACTCTTCAGAATCTATGTAAGAAGGAACTGCAGATGCTGGTTTACACCATAGACACAAAATGCTGGAGTAACTCAGCGAGACAGGCAGCATCTCTGGAGAGAAGGAATGGGTGACGTTTTGGGTCGAGACCCTGCTTCTCTCCCAATTCTATTGATCTATTGGCTGTCAGAATCTATTGATCTATTGGCTGTCAGAATCTATTGCTGTCAGAAGAGAAAGGATGATTGTAGACTGCACCATCATTCACTAATATCGGTACTGGCATTAGTTATTATTTTGTACCATTGAAAATCAGGACTACACCCTAGTTTACAGGTGAAATGTTCAGTGGTTGGATAACAGCAGCAAATAAGCTGTTCCTGAACCTGGAGGTATATGCTTTCAAGCTTTTGTACTTATACCGTGATGGGTGAGGGGAGGAAAGGGACTGATCAAGGTGAAAGTAGTCCTTGATTTTACTAGCTATTTCCCCGAGGCAGCATGCATTACGTTGGAGTCGATAGTGGGGAGACTAGTGAGTATGACGGAATGGGCTACATCAACAATGCTGCAATTTCTTATGGCCTTGGGCAGAGCTGTTGCCAAGCCAAGCTGTGATGCGGCCTGATACAATACTCTCCATGGTGCATCTGTAGAGGCTGGCAAGAGTCATTGGAGACACGCCAAACTTCATTAGTCTTTTCAGCCAATATAATCAAGGAATTGTCCCACCCTGCTCATTCCTTCTTTTCTCTGCTTCCATCTGGCTGAAGGTACAGAAGCCTGAAAGTGCACACCACCGCATTTAGTAACAGATTCTTCCCCTCCATTATCCATCTTCAGAATGGTCCTTCCACAAGCTCGGGTACTGTCCAACTCACCTCTACCCTATTGCGGACATTGGACTTTGTTGAAGGAACTGATGCGTTACAAGGCGCTGCAATGCTGAGAACTATATCGCACGGTGGCGCAGCGGTAGAGTTGCTGCTTTACAGCGAATGCAGTGCCGGAGACTCAGTTTTGATCCTGACTACGGGTGCTGTACTGTAAGGAGTTTGTACGTTCTCCCCGTGACCTGCGTGGGTTTTCTCCGAGATCTTCGGTTTCCTCCCACACTCCAAAGACCTACAGGTTTGTAGGTTAATTGGCTGGGCAAATGTAAAAATTGTCCCTAGTGGGTGTAGGATAGTGTTAAATGTGCAAGGATCGCTGGGCGGCGCGGTCCCGGTGGGCCGAAGGGCCTGTTTCTGCGCTGTATCTCTAAATCTCTGAAAAAAATCTAAATCTCTATATTCTGCACTCTGTATCTTCCCTTTTGCTCCACCTATTGTGCTGATTGTATTTATGTTTGGTATTTCTGATCTGACTGGATAGATTGCAAAACAAAGCTTTTCACTGTACCTCGGTACACGTGACAATAAACAAACCTAAACCTAACCCTCGAGGCGTTGGCGTGCTTTCTTGGCCTTTGTTCAATGTAGTTAAGCCAGGATAAATGATCATGGCTGATCTCTTCAATAGCCCGACCTCCATTTACTGCATGAACCTCATAATCTTCAGCTCTCCGACGTTTAGATAACCAACATAATGACACAACATCTACGGTTCTCTTGGGCGGAGAGTCTCAAAGATGTCTAGGTGTTAAATGTCATCTTTATCCCAGGCTTAAAGGGCTGTTCCTATATCTGGCAATGTTACTGCCAGAGATATACACAAAAATATTGGAGTAACTCAGCAGGTCAGGCAGCATCTCTGGAGAACATGGACAGGTGACGTTTCAGAGTGCTGGAGTAACTCAGTGAGACAGGCAGCTTCTCTGGAGAACATGGACAGGTGACGTTTCAGAGTGCTGGAGTAACTCAGTGAGACAGGCAACTTCTCTGGAGAACATGGATAGGTGACGTTTCGGGTTGAGACCCTTCGTCAGACTGAGATTCAGGGGAGAGGGAAACTAGAGGTATGAAAAGGTTCAAAACAAAGCAGAGCCGACACCGATAACCTAGGAAAGGCAGAGCCCACAATGGTCCATTGTTGGTTGTGGAAGAGGTGATAATGATGGGCTATAAACAGTGGTGGTGCAGCGGTAGAGTTGCTGCCTTGCAGCACTTACAGCGCCAGGGACCCGGGTTCCATCCTGACTAAGGGCGCTGTCTGCTCAGAACTTGTACGTTCTCCCCGTGACCTGCGTGCGTTTTCTTCGAACTTTGGTTTCCTCCCACACTCCAAAGACATACAGGTATGTAGGTTAATTGGGTTGGTATAAATGTAAAAATTGTCCCTTCTGTGTGTAGGATAGTGTTAATGCGTTAAAGCTCCATCAGAACCTCATGTTGGAACCCATATTAAATGTCAATGAGAAAAGCACTGAATAGTAAACTCTTGAACACATTAACAGTTGTTGCATTAATAAGCCCTCACTGAATTGAAGACATTTCTTGTCAAAAGTGCATCAACGTAGTATAGCCGTGGATCCAGTTTGATTTTGTTTTTTCCCTCTCTGGGGATATTTACTATCCCGTGCTTTTTGCACCAGAGTCTCTGTTGCTTTAATCAGAAAAATATTTGTTCTCTGTCACTGATCTTTAATTCATGAGGTTCCTCTCAGCTGCAATTGAAAATAACGCGAGCAGTCCAAATTATATGGTTTGCAGCATTTCTTTTGCAAACAAATATCTCAGCAGCAACTGTTTGGATATTTTTGACTTCATTCTGTAGATTGTTTTGAACCTGATAATGCAAACCTGATTTCTATTCACTGGTATGTACAATGGTTCTTAGAATTTAATCCGATGCATTGCAAACCTCAACACAAACAAAACAACAAAGCAACATTTGAAACAGCACTGACTATGTAATCAGCAAAGCCCTACATTTAATCATCTTGTTAATCTAGTGATCAACGCGCACTGTTTGACGGACTGCTACAAATTAAACCGTAGATAGACACAAAATGCTGGAGTAACTCAGCGGGACAGGCAGCACCTCTGGAGAGAAGGGAATGGGTGACGTTTCGGATGAAACCCTTCTTCAGACTGGTTAGGGATAAGGGAAACGAGAGAGATAGACGATGATGTAGAGGGATAAAGAACAATGAGTGCAAAAAAGCAATGATGATAAAGGAAACAGGCCATTGTTTGAAATATAGCTCTTGGTAAACTAGAGGTTACCTGCTATTATTGTTAGTGTTTTGTCTATGGCCGACTAAGCAAACCTTCGAAGTGTAGAACGCAGGTGTGACTTGCTCACCTTTCAAACATCAGGCACCTTTTAAACACTTGGCCAAATGATCCCATTACATTGAATCCCGTAGTAGGCAGGAAAAAAACATTACCGCATTTCACACCTTCCCTGCTGAATACTCTTGCTGATTCTAGTTTCTCTATAAACTCAACGAAGGGCCCTTCAGCAGTTATTTTCTGATACAGAGTTATAAAGTAGGAATGAAGAGAGACTCAATGGTAGCACTCAAAGAGTGAGTTAGGTCAGTATTTGAAAGCCGAGAATATGCAGTGGTACAGGGCCGACTAGATTATCCTGACATGGAGCTGGTAAAGGACTGATGGGCCAAATTGCCTCTTGGTGTGCTGGGTCCATTCTGTGAAGGATCTGATCAGGCTTGGAGGCAAGCAATGCTGATGGAACCCCACATAACCCCATCAATATTTGAGTGAGTTAGTGCCAATTTCTGCCACTATCACCACTTTTTAATGATTGCTGATTATTACTGGCATGGACATGATGGCCCAAATTCCTTCTGGGTCATGAATCTTCTTTGAGTCCATGATTGGAAGAAAGCGTTTGAGATTGGAAGAAAGCATTCAAATTAGGTGCATTCTGCTTCTTTTACAGGGAGGGTCATTTTCACATCATTAGACGTTTCAAAAGGTTTAATAAATATTTGAAAATCTTTGCAATTGCCATTCTAAACCTTACATCATGAATAATTCAAAATGACCTTAAAATAACCCAGATAGTGGTGATCAAATATCTGTCAATTATCATTATTTTAGGTTTAATAGGGTATCCTTCAATATAAATTATCCAAAATGAATCCCATATAAAAATTAACAGATTCTGTGCTCTCGATGGCTATCCTCAAGGGGAATTCTGATCCACGATATGGATTTGGGGAAGTTACATTTAAGGTTCCAGGAGAAAAGATGATTTGATAAAGAAGTGAACTCATTCACCAGTGCTGACCACTGACGTTATTTAAATAAATGAAAAGGTGCACTCATTGCACGGTGAGTTATTTATGAGGTTGTAATCATGGAAGGTGGGAAGAGATGTTTTGTGTTCAGTTATTCATGGAATTTATAAGGACTGACGGGGTCTGAGAGAGGCAAGGAGCTCGGATGTGTTTGATATTCCAGGGAGCAAGCAACATTGAAGGAATTGTTGGTGGAGAATCTCTTCCAAGGGCATCTCACAGACAGTCACGCTATTTAGACATTTTCTATCCAACACCTTCGCAGTTGGGCAAGTTTCTGGAAATATCAGCAAGTAACAACAGCAAGCAACAAGGCGTCAGGGATAGGGGCGGAGAATCGAGATCAAGAGCCCTTTACCTCAACCGATGAGATTTAACCGCTGGAGAAGAGACAAAGAAATGGCAACAAAAAAGTTAGAAACAGTTTGATTTATGGGAGAATAAAAAGATACTGCAAAGAAAAATGAGAACGCCAAGTTTTCTTGCTGTAATTTACCACTTGCAAGAATGAAACTGGGCTTCAGTTTATATTTGTGGCTGGGTGAGGCAGAGATCACCAAATTCTTAATTAGAACGGGTGTCAAGGGTCATGGGGAGAAGGCAGGGAAATGGGATTAGGAAGCAGAGATCAGCCATGATTGAATGGTGGAAGTAGACTCGATGGTCTCATTCTACTCCTATAACTTGTGAACTTGTGAACATAGATCTTTGCACTAAAATGGTACTTGTTATCAGCCCCACGATCTGTGGCACATAATTGGCAATTACACTGGAAACATCGCACTTCTTTCCACAGAAAGGGCGAGGATCTGCTTTTTTTAAAGGAGAAAGTCAGAACAGGACAAAGGGGCCAGTGAATGGAAGTGGTTTGAGGCACTTTCTATAGGAGATGCTTCTGGACAGTATTCACATCAATACGGGCCACCGGTTTCCAGTACATCCTGGCCAATTATTTCTCAGAAATGGAAGAACATGGTGGTGCTGGAGGGAGACTTGAACAGATGGGAATAGTTCGGCAGATTTTGGTTGGCCCTAGTAGTTTACAGTGAGACATTCACCAGATAGCTGTACCTACCTGTGATGCTACATCTCCACGAAAATAGGATGACTTCATTTGCATTTAAAAAGGGCGGCACGGTGGCGCAGCGGTAGAGTTGCTGCCTCACAGCGCCAGAGACCCGGGTTCCATCCTGACCACGGGTGCTGTCTGCACGGAGTTTGCACGTTCTCCCCGTGACCGGCGTGGGTTTTGTCCAGGATCTTCGGTTTCCTCCCACACTCCAAAGACGTGCAGGTTTGTAGGTTAATTGGCTTGGTGTAAATGTAAATTGGCCCTAGTGTGTGTAGGATAGTGTTAATGTGTGGGGATTCGTGGTCGGTGCGGACTCGGTGGGGCAAAGGGCCTGTTTTCGCGCTGCAGCTCTAAACTAAACTAAACTACTAAACTACGAACGGCAAAGTTGACAAAATGTATAATTCGGGACAGGTTCTGAAGAACTCGACTGAATGTGAAATCCAGCTGTGAGCATCGAGAATGTTTTCACTGGTCTTGCGTCCAGTAAGTCTTTTGAATCTGATTCCCAGGGTTGTGATGCTGAACCAACGAGGCCAGAGACTTTTAGACCTTAGAGATACAGTGCAGAAACAGGCCCTTCGGCCCACCGAGCCCACGCCGACCACCGAGCCCACGCTGACCACACTAGCACTATCCTACACACTCGGGGCAATTTACAATTTTATCAGAGCCAATTAACCTAGAAACCTGCACGTCTTTGGAGTGTGGAAGGAAACCGGAACACCTGGAGAAAACCCACTCGTTCACAGGGAGAACGTACAGATGTACAGGATGGAACCTGGGTGTCTGGCACTGTAAGCCAGCGACACTACCGCTACACCACCGTGCCGCCCAAAGTCACTGTGTTCTTTCAGCATGTTTGGAACTTTATAATGAGAGGAATTTCAAGTGCGAGCTAGACATATTTAAAGAAATCGAGGCCACACAGGGCCTGTGTACTACTAGGGGTGCCTGTTTTCCCAACCCTTGTCCAGTTGTGCCCAAATAGACGAACAAGATTCATGTGAGTTTTTACCTATTAAATTATGTGACGTTAAATAAATTAAAGCTAAAATGAAAGTACAACACTCCAGTCAGTTCTAATTACCAGAAGAATCATTTCTTGATTTTACTCTGGTGCAGTTGATGTTACAAAATTGTATTATTATTACAAGTAATATATTATGTTGTAGGTTATCAACTCACTGAAATGAAACTATTTGTAAAATTCTATTAGAGATTCTTGCATTTAACAAGGATCTGTCTCATCGGAAGTGTTCAACAATTCATCCAGCCTTAACGGCCTTCCCTCCATACTTTCAACAACATTTAAAATTAAAATACTAACATCTGCAAACCATCTCAATTGCAGCTGGGGTTTTATTGGTTTAGTTTAATTTAGTTTCAAGATACGCCATGGAAACAGGCCTTCCGGCCCACCGAGTCCACGCCATCAATCGATCCCTCGTTCACACTAGTTACACGTTATCCCACTCTCCCATCCACTCCCTGCACACACGGGCAATTTATAGAAGCCAACGAACCTACAAACCTGCACATCTTTGGTACGCGGGAGAAAACTGGAGCACCTGGAGGAAACCCACGCAGTCACATGGAGAACGCGCAAACTCCACACAGACAGCACCCGAGCTTAGGATCAAACCCAGCTCTCTGGCGCCTTGAGGCAGCAGCTCTACCCGCTGCGCCACCGTGCCGCACCTGTTGTATGTTGTAATACGTGACTAATTCGCCCACACGTGTGATTGCAGAGGTACCAAAACTGCTGGCTACGATGGTACCACTATTCAGAAGTCAGATTCCAAACTTTCTCACTTTAGTTAAGTGTACAAGGAATTGATCATTTTGTGGTTAAATCCTTCATGCACCATCCACTGGACACAATATTATTGCAAGTTTCAGAGGACATTTTCTTGATGCAGTGACCAGATAAGACGTTTCCTACGTTATCAGCACAACTTTTATCCAAAACCTTTAGACTGTGCTGCCCTGTGGACTGCAAGACTTATGGATGACACCATTCAGATAAACTGTTCAGGCAAAACGTGATGAACATAACATCAGCCAAAACATTATGACCTGATGAGCCAAAACATTATGACCACCTGCCTAATATGCTGTTGGTCCTCCGTGTGCAGCCCCATACGCAGCAGGGCGCGATGCACTGTGTATTGTGACACATTCCTCCCGTGACCACCATTAACATTTTCTGTGACTTGTGCCACAGTCAACCTTCTGTCGTTTCGGACCAGACGGGATAGCCTTCGTTGCCCTCGCGCATCGATGAGCCTTGGGCGCCCAACACCCTGTCTGTCGCCGGTTTTATCTTGGACCTTATCTTGCACTAAAGGTTAGTCCCTTTATCCTGTATCTGTTCACTGTGGACGGCTTGTTTGCAATCATGTCTAGTCTTTCTGCTGATGGGATAGCACAAAACAAAAAGGCTTTTCACTGTACCTCAGTACACACGACAATAAACTAGACTAAACTAAGCACCTCATCACCAACACAGTCAGATTAAAACCACCACTTCCAGGTCAGTTCCAGATGGCAACCACGACTGAATCTGCTGCTGCCGTTTGCATCTTGACACTCACCTTGAATTGGCCCTGACCTTATATCCTCTACCATGAGGTCATCCTTGACTTCAATGTCCTGCTCTTACTTAAAACCCGCTGCCTCTCCGCTACCAGTTGCAATGGAGGACGTGGGCCACAATGCTTAACCTTTCCATTCTCACTAAGATGTTGCCTGATCTGCCGACCGTTCCCAGCATCTTCTATATTTACTGACTGCCCTCCTCGGCCCACCAAAAGGCTGGCAGTAGGAGTGAGGGACTTAACGTGGGAGAACAAGCAGTCTGGTCAGATCAGCACCAGCGTTGTAGCTTTAAGCCACCATGGAGAACATGATGATAACCAGCACCTTCTCTGTAGTGGCTTAAAGGCCGCCAAACTACAGAGGAACAAGAGTATCATCACTGCGATAACTATCTCAGGAAGTGCGATACTGGACTAGTAAGATTATTGCTACAGTTGATATCCCACGTGCCTGTAAAACAACAAGCCATTCATGTGGAAACAGCTTCAGCATCTCAGATAGTTTGTCTTGTCTTGCAAGGCTTGGAGTAGTTCAACCACAAATAAGCTCTGATCTACGTAAACTTTTATTGTTATTATTGCACTATTATTGTTTGTTTTTAGTGTATACGTGTGTGTGTGTGTGTGTGTGTGTGTGTGTGTGTGTATATTATATATGATGTATATATATATATGATGTATATAAATGTGTATTTGTGAGTATGTGTATATATATATACACACACTGAACTTTTTTTTCTCTCCCATTTATTATATTGTTTACAGAGTATTCTGCTTACATATTCTGTTGTGCGGCTGCAAGTAAGAATTTCATAAGGTCATAAGTGACAGTAGAATTAAGCCATTCGGCCCATTAAGTCTACTCCGCCATTCAATCATGGCTGATCTATCTCTCCCTCCTAACCCCATTCTCCTGCCTTCTCCCCATAACCCCCAAAACACCCGTACTAATCAAGAATCTATCTATCCTTGCTTTAAAGATATCCGCTGACTTGGCCTCCACAGCCTTCTGTGGCAAAGAATTCCACAGATTCACCACTCTCTGACAAAAATTTCTCCTCACCTCCTTCCTAAAAGAAGGTCCTTAATTTCATTGTTCTATCTGGGACATATGACAACAAAGCATTCTTGACTCTCCAGTAGGAGTGTTTCAGCGTGAGTGAGGCCTTTGACTGGAGCTCTCTGCATTGTACAGGGGAGTAGACCATGTGACTGTAGCACTCACATGCATACTTACTGTTCCCACACTTGTAATAACCATCACTCAGGTCAGTGCCACCAGTTCTCATCCAATACGTTAAGACACCCAATGGAAATGAGACTAATCGGCAATAACAGCTCCTTAATTGGAACAAACGAGTCAGCCAATAAAATAGAAAAACACTCGGACTAATCTGTTTGCATAAAATGGAATTATAAACATTTGTGCAGCAAATCACTAGCCGCGACTCTTCACGCCGTTCCCTGGAGACATCGACTCCAATGAAAACATTCACGGATGGTAAAAGAATGTACATTTATAAATGCCAACAGTCTCACAAACCAATGATGAAGAGGTTCTGTACAAAAGGCAGAGTGCATCTTTACTGAAAGGATAATGCTTGGCTCAAAGATTACACACTTGCCATCCCACCAGAACCGACCTCCGAAGAAATTATTATTCTTTTTTTTTTTTGAAGGGAAACATCAAAGTTTGGAAGCACATGGTGTGTTTCTGCAGTCTGGACCCCCAGCTCTGCCCAAGGATATTGAAATCCAAAGGGAAGTTAGTGATTAGAGTCATAAAGTCAGAGAGTGATACAGCGTGGAAACAGGCCCCTCGGCCCAACTTGCCCACATCGCCCAATGATGTCCCAGCAACACTAGTCCCACCTGCCTGCGCTTGGTCTATATCCCTCCAAACCTGTCCTATCCATGTACCTGTCTAACTGTTTCTTTAATGTTGGGATAGTCCCAGCCTCAACTACCTCCTCTGGCAGCTTGTTCCACACACCCACCCACTTTGTATGAAAAAGTTACCCCTCGGATTCCTATTAAATCTTTTCCCCTTCACCTTGAACCTATGTCCTACTCGATTCCCCTACTCTGGGCAAGAGAGTCTGTGCATCTACCCGATCTATTCCTCTCATGATTTTGTACACCTCTATAAGATCATCCCTCATCCTCCTGCGCTCCATGGAATAGAGACCCAGCCTGCTCAACCTCTCCCTGCAGCTCACACCCTCTAGTCCTGGCAACATGCTCGTGATGCGAGGGCCTCGGACAGTCGGCAGCGGCGACTGCAGACGGTTCAACAGCCCTGACCACGGGGAACAAAGAGGAAAGAGATTGGACTTTATTACCTTCCATCACAGTGAGGAATGTGGAATCCGCTGTGGTGGATCTTTATGTTAAATTTTATTTTATTTGGCTGTGTGTCTTGTTGCTTTTCACTTAGTATGGCTGTGTGCTCCCCTCCCATCTACCCCCACAGTACCAGCCTGCCCACCCTCTCCCCACACCTCAGCCCCTCCAGTCCTGGCAACATCATCCTCAATTGGGAGGCAACATAACCTCCCAACTTCTATACTCAATACTCTGACTGAAGGCCAAAGTGCCAAAAGCCTTTTTGACCACCTTATCCACCTGCGACTCAACCTTCAAGGAACCATGCACCTGTACTCCTAGATCCCTCTGCTCTACAACACTACCCAGAGGCCTGCCATTCACTGTGTAGGTCCTGCCCTTGTGAGACATCCCAAAATGCAACACCTCATACTTCTCTGTATTAAACTCCATCAACTGTTCCTCCGCCCACCTGGCCAATCAATCCAGATCCCGCTGCAATCTTTCACAACCATCTTCACTATCTGCAAAACCACTAACTTTTATATCATCAGCAAACTTGCTAATCTTGCCCTGTATGTTTTCATCCAAATCATTGATGTAGATGACAAACAGTAATGGGCCCAGCACCAAACCCTGAGGCACACCACTAGTCACAGGTATCCAATCTGAGAAGCAACCTTCCACCATTACCCTCTGCTTCCTTCCATGGAGCCAATTTGCTATCCATTCAGCTATCTCTCCTTGGATCCGACCGGAGATACGATCCGGAAAACAATCGCATCACCGGCAAGGTAAGAGATTGAGAAAAAAAAATCCCCCTCCCCCCTCCCCCCTCCCCCCTCCCCCCCCCCCCCCCCACATAAAACAAACCAGAGAACATTAACACAAACCTTTTAAAACACACTAAAAATAACAAAAAAGACGAAAAGACAGACAAGACCATTGGCGAGGCTGCCATTGCTGACGGCGCCACCTGGTGACAGCGCATGGTCCCTCTCTAAAACCACCCGGGGGCGGACATAACCCTGGAAAAGGATGGTTCTGTTGCCTGATAATGTTGCTCTTATGGAATCTGCCCACACCTCTGACAAGATATGAGTTAGATATATCTCTCAGGGGTTAACGGAATCAAGGGATATGGGGAAAAAGCAGGATCGGGGTACTGATTTTGGATGATCAGCCATGATCATATTGAATGGCGGTGCTGGTTCGAAGGGCCGAATGGTCTACTCCAGGAGTAGACCATTCGGCCCTTCGAACCAGCATTTTCTATGTTTCTATCCTCCTGGCACACTACACACACTGTCCTGAATAGGACCGCAGTTGGCCCAATTAATATATTGCACAAGTTCAGTGTTTGCAAATTCCTACTGACACACCAAGCAATGTCTGCACTGCGGTTCATTAACCTACAAACCCGCACGTCTTTGGGATGTGGGAGGAAATCAGAGCACCCACATGATCTTCCTCATTCAAGGATGCCTTTGAAAACCAATGATTTTGTTTGAAACCATTGGATGATTGGGCAGGGCCTGGGAGTTATAGAAACCGTGCCCTTGGCAGGATGGTACTTGACTCTGCAAAGTTATCCCGGGGTAAATCAGTCTCTTTCCCTGGATAAATCCTTATTCTGAACCACACGCTTGCTTCTTTAGCAGGAGAGACGAGCATAGAAGACCAAGTAGTAATGAGAAGACAAGATGGTTTTTTAAATAGCCGAGCCCCTTGGTTGTATGGAAACAGCTTGCACATACCGATGAATCATTGCTGAGAGTTCAAAGCCGGGAGCTGTGCAGCAGAAATGTTAAGGCAACTTAGTTTAGTTTAGTTTACAGCGCGGAAACAGGCCCTTCGGCCCACCGAGTCCGCACCGACCAGCGATCCCCGCACACTAACACTATCCTACACACACTAGGGACAATATACACTTATACCAAGCCAATTAACCTACATACCTGCAAGTCTTTGGAGTGTGGGAGGAAACCGAAGATCTGGGAGGAAACCGAAGATCTGGGAGAAAACCCACGTGGTCACGGGGAGAACATACAAACTCCATAGTCGGGATGGAACCCGGGTCTCTGGCGCTGCAAGTGCTGTAAGGCAGCAACTCTACCGCTGCACCACAGTGACCACCAACTTAATATTCCCATGATAGACACAATGTACCTCAGCGTTCAGGCAGTATCTCTGGAGAGATAGGATGGGTGACGTCCTGGGTTGTGTCTGAAGAAGGGTCCCGCCCCGTAAAAATGTCACCCATCCTTTTTCTCTGACTCGCTAACTTACTCCAGCACCCTGTGTCTATCTTTGGTATAAACCAGCATCTGTAGTTCATAGTTTCTACTTAACATTCCTCTGATCACCCTCCACTGCACTGCTTGATAAAAACATGGAAAGTACAGCTTGCCCCGACTAGACATTCTTGCTGAGGAATTCTGCAGTATATTTTGCAAACATGTGGGGTGGCAGGATGTGTCAGGAAGTGTCCTGAAGCATACCTCATGGACAAGCTCATCAAGGTGGAACCTTGCCTGGAGGCCAGACTTCCCGATACTCTGCAGGGAGTTGGTGGGTGGGTAGAACGTGTGGCAGAGTCGGTGTTACTGACACCTAGTGTACACCAGCTTTACCACGTTGTACATTCCTGCACTCACTTGCAGAGGACAGAACTCGTCAAATAATAAAATAACAGACATTTTAGCCAGTTTTAATTTTTGGAAATGCTGGAAAGAGGGGCAACTATAGAAGCAGATGCAATTCTGACTTTTCAAAGACATTTGGACAGATATATGGATAGGAAGTTTAGAGGGATATGGGGCAAATGCAGGCAGTGGGGCTAGCCCAATATGCCAACTAGGTCTGCATGGACAAGGTGGGCAGAATGGCCTGTTTCTGTGCTGTACAACTGTATGACAACATGAAACAAGGCTGCACAAGGAATTGGTCTTCATCTGCAGTTTCTAGTGTCTCCAGGCTAGGTTGTATTGCCAATGGCGCTGTGCAGCAGCTGGTAAACAAGGCTTCCTCTCTGTTCAAGAGGTTTTAAGATCCTTTTGTTAGGAAAAGGAATTTCCTTTAGATTTCTTTGAGCTTCGACACATTATTTTAGAAACATAGAAACATAGAAAATAGGTGCAGGAGTAGGCCATTCTGCCCTTCGAGCCTGCACCGCCATTCAATATGATCATGGCTGATCATTCAGCTCAGTAGCAAAAAGGGCCACATCTAACTCCCTCTTAAATATAGCCAATGAACTGGCCTCAACTACCTTCTGTGGCAGAGAATTCCACAGACTCACCACTCTCTGTGTGAAGAAATGTTTTCTCATCTCGGTCCTAAAAGACTTCCCCATTATCCTTAAGCTGTGACCCCTGGTTCTGGACTCCCCCAACATCGGGAACAATCTTCCCGCATCTAGCCTCTCCAACCCCTTAAGAATTTTATATGTTTCTATAAGATCTCCCCTCAGTCTTCTAAATTTCTTTCTATCAGAGTTGGTAAATGCAGGTTCTGCTCTTGATTCTTCAGCAGAATGTTGAACTGAAATGCCGTCCATCCATGGAGCCTGACGAAGGGTCTCAACTCAAAACCACGCCCTCCCGACATCAGTCTGAAGAAGGGTCTCGACCTGAAACGTCGCCCATTCCTTCTCTCCCGAGATGCTGCCTGACCCGTTGAGTTACTCCAGCATTTTGTGTCTACCTTCGATTTAAACCAGCATCTGCAGTTTTTTTCCTACACATTGTACATTTGGTGTCCTTTTGGAACTTGATCTTGGAATTGTTCGTTGTTGAATAACATTGATGAAAGAAAGGAACAAATCACTGAAGCTGTAAAGGTTCATCCACTAAAAATATACAGCAAGGACTAGCTTTCTCGTTCCAGAATTCTAGGTATGTATTTAAGGCACATTTTGGATCGACTGAAGTGATCAGAGGTGAGTTGGCTGAAAATATCATCCGCCCATTCCCTCCACAGATGCTGCCTGACCCGCTGGGTTCCTCCTGCACTTTGTTACAGAACACGGCACAATATTGCAATACTTCAGATTCACCATATTCTCCAGAGAACTGCACCCCTTTTTGGACTTGTTTGAGTGAATTCTTATTGTATGATTTTTGAAATGAACCATCGTGAAGGGGATACAGGGATGCAAAAATTCAGCTGTATAGATTTATCTACTGTATGACACAAATAGATTTAAACTGCAGCAAGGCTGTTTATATCTAATTCAAGCAAGACGGTGTTAAATAGTCTTTAGCGATTATCTACAATTCATTGGGACTAACAGCAGCTCCAGAATGATGCAGCTTGTTTGGGCCACGCTGCATCCTCTCTGAAGAGCTGTTCGTGCAGAGAGCTTCGTGCCAGATGGGCCTGCTTCCTCATGGGCAGAGTTTGCTCATTCTGCTGATTAAAATGGTTGGCTGGATGAGTGTGGGAACACAGCAGAAGGTGCTACTGCCTCCATCAGCTGCCATAGCCCCGGAACAAGATGCCTGGCACACACACACACAGTGACATCTCTGTGCAGGATTCTCAAGCAGATGTTAGATCAGTAACATATGTAAATGTCAGTGTCTGCTTCGGCTCTGACCTAATTTATAGTTCACTCAACTCTGGCAACTTCTCCACGTCTGTTACCATCCCTCTCACACTTACTCTGCCCTGTGTTCTCAACCAGGAATCTTAAACACATCCCACTTAGATCTGTGCATCATGTCCATGTACATTAATGGGACAATGGCCCTGATACACACTTGTGGGGTTCACCAATGTAGACTTCCTGACAGTTTCCAAAAGTTTCATTTCATCTTCTATGCCTTCGCCTCCCTCTCTACCTTTCACCTCATCGGTTTCAACTCTGTCATCTATGTCCACCCTGGCCATTCCAATAGAGACACAATAAGATAGTCACAAGCTGCCGGAGTAACTCAGCGGGACAGGCAGCATGTCTGGAGAAAAAGAATGGGTGACAATTCGGGTCGAGACCATTCTTCAGATTCTCAGACACAAGAAACTGCAGAAGCTGAAAGAAGGGTCTGAAGAATGGTCCCAACTCGAAACATCGTCTTTCCATTCCCTCAACAGACAGAGTCAACATCATACAGCTTGGAAACAGGACCCACTGCCCAAACTGAACATCCTGACCAAAGTGCTCCCTCTATAACTAGTCCCACCTGCTTGCATTTGGCCCACATCCCTCGAAACATTTCCCATCCATGTACCTGTCCCGATGTTACCTGTCCCAGTGCTGCCTGAACCTCAGAGTTCCTCCAGCACTCTGTGTTTTGCCACCCATCCCAATGTCTGGGTGTTCTGTACATTGTGAAACATTCCCAGAAATATACAAAAGTTAATTTACACAAAAACAATTTTGAACATGATTAGTCTTTAACAAATTAATACTGACTCTCATAAATATCCAAACACTAATGACATAACCCTCTTGGCCCCAGATAACGCGCTCCATTGGCATTAGGCACACTGCCCTGGAGATACGAGGCTTATCCTCCTCACTCTTTGAAAACATGACTCTTTGAACGCCTGCAATCATCTGATCTTCAAATGTTATTCTATTATCCATCGATTTGAAAATCTTGGCCATATCCCTCTAAACCTCTGGATAGGACAGCATGGGCAGATGGGGCTCGTGTAGAAGGTAGACACAATGTGCTGGAGTAACTCAGCGGGACAGGCAGTATCCCTGGAGATAAGGTGGACACAAAGTGCTGGAGTAATTCAGCGGGTCAGGCAACATCTATGGATAAAAGGAATGGGTGACGTTTCAGCTCAAGAGCCTTCTTCCGACTGTAGTCTAGTGTCGACTAGTGTAGATGGGGCATGTTGTGCCAACGTTACCTGTTTCCACTCTGTATGACTTCATGACTCCATCTGCTGCACTTTCCACCCTTGGATCCATTTGAAACTTCAGATTCAACCCATCCATGAATAATCCAGACTTACAGTGGCTACTCTTCACTCATGTGTTGTCCTTTGTAAGACCAGCCTGACCTCTACCTGTCCTTCCATACTGGCCCATACTAATCATGTAAAGTCATTATTTTATGCTTCATTGTGCTATTTATGTTCTCCAAAGATGCTGCCTGACCCACTGAGTTACTCCAGCACTCTGTGAAACGTCACCTATCCATGTTCTCCAGAGAAGCTGCCTGACCCGCTGAGTTACTCCAGCACTCTGAGAAACGTCACCTATCCATGTTCTCCACAGATGCTGCCTGACCCGCTGAGTTACTCCAGCACTCTGTGAAACGTCACCTATCCATGTTCTCCACAGATGCTGCCTGACCCACTGAGTTACTCCAGCACTATGTGAAACATCACCTATCCATGTTCTCCACAGATGCTGCCTGACCCACTGAGTTACTCCAGCAATCTGTGAAACGTCACCTATCCATGTTCTCCAGAGAAGCTGCCTGACCCGCTGAGTTACTCCAGCACTCTGTGAAACGTCACCCATCCATGTTCTCCAGAGACGCTGCCTTTCCCACTGTGTTACTCCAGCAGTTTTCTAGCAAACCAGCATCTGCAGTTCCTTGTGTCCACAATTCCTTCCATGGCTTTTTTGCCTCTACATGTTTATGAATACATCCATATTTCACTCCTAATCTCACCCTTCTGTTCCCATTGTTCAACCCTCTCTGTATATTTCCATGCTCTGCCCAGTTTCCCTCCGTTTGACTCTAATCTCAGTATCTCTGACAATTCAGAACCATTTCTCTTTGAATGATCCCCTGTTCTCCTCTGTGTAAATGTGCCCACACATTCTGACAGCATATTGTAGACATTTTCACCTTCAAACGTTTGTTTTCAATTCATCCAGGCCAGTCCCTTCCCTCTGTAACATTAGCCATCCTCCAGATATGTTCACACTTCGTTGTTCTATTGCTACCAATGATTCCCCACTGAAAGATTCCGCTGCTTCGAGCATAGCTTCCTCTCCTTCATCAGTGCCTCAGTCCTATCAGGGACTGTTCCCTGGTGTACAGTTCAATGAGATCTCCCACTCTGCTTCTAACACAGTCATCATCCCAGTCTTTATTAGCACACTGACATTCTCCATTATTGATACTCTCAAAACCTTTGTAGTTGCTTCTCTAGCCCCTTTGTTCGATGTAGCAGCCTTTATGCAAACCGAGCAACAAAACTGTGTAGATTCCACTGGTCGTCTCTCCACAGTACACTTGCTTCCCGATCCAAGGCACTGCCGATTCTTTGTTCAATATCCCCCCACATTGTTTTCCCTTCCCTAGCTATCTACACACTGCACAGTCACACCCAGCTTTGTACCACCTCTTTGTTATTGCCTTTACGATCACAGAAAAGGTTAACAGCTCACCACACTTTGCACACTTGCATCTGCTCAGGCCTGTACAGAAACCAGCACAAGGTCACACCAACCTCTTCCACCATCAACACGAATCTCATTTGCCCAAATTTGGACAATATCACTTTATGCTATGCCTTTTAGCCTATGTCCAAAACCTCTTAAACATAGCAATTGTAAGGTTCCCAAATGGCCCCCAAACCTTTCCTGTCCATCGACCCGTTCCAAGTATTGTTCAACTGTTGTTAACATACCTGCCACAACTATTTTATTTGTGGTCCCACTCCCTGCCTCGGCGGCACAGATAAATATTAAAAAAAGGAAAAATATGCAGGTACTATTGCAATGTTTAAAAAACATTCAGACAGGTACATGGACAGGACAGGTTTGGAGGTGTAGGGGCTAAACGCAGGCAGCTGGGACTAGTGTAGATGGGGCATGTTGGTCAGTGTGGGCAAGTAGGGCAGCATCGTGGTGCAGCGGTAGAGTTACTGCCTCACAGCGCCAGAGTCCCGGGTTCGATCCCGACTACGGGCGCCGTCTGTACGGAGTTTGTACGTTCTCCCCGTGACCTGCGTGGGCTTTCTCCGAGATCTTCGGTTTCCTCCCACACTCCAAAGATGTGCAGGTATGTAGGTTGATTGGCTTGGTGAAAATGTGTAAATTGTCCCTGGTGTGTGCAGGGTAGTGTGTGCAGGGCAGGGTAGTGTTAATGTGTGGGGATCGCTGGTCGGCACGGACTCGGTGGGCTGAAGGGCCAGTTTCCGCGCTGTATCGCTCAACTAAACTCAATGAAAGTTAGCCGAAGGGCCTGTTTCCATGCTGTATGATTATCTGACCATACCCCAGATATACCAGATCAGTATTCTCACAGCCTGGAAGATTAATGAGCTGAGATCATCCTTTGTTCAGGTGCTATCATTCCATCTCCCATTTCTTCCTTTCCTCCTACTCAACAACCACCATCCTGACAAACAAACGACTGGCTCCAGATAGTTCAAAGCAGGAGAAATAACTTTTACTGAACAAGATCACGCATTTATTTCAGCTCTAGTTTGATCATTATTGTTTAAGGTTCAGTATTTTCCATTTTATTTAGCATGATGCATTGTTTTGAAAAGCAAAATTTTAAATCCAAGAAATGTAAACAGCCTGAAAAAGATGCATGTAATCTAACTGTTGATAAGAGTTTCAATCCACTGTCTGCACATTAATTAAACAATAATGGATGCAAAGTGTTGGAGTATCCCATAGACACAAGGAACTGCAGGTGCTGGTTTATTTTTTTAAAAGACACAATGTGCTGGAGTAACTTATAAACACAAGGAACTGCAGATGGTGGTTTTAAAAAAAGACACAAAGTGCTGGAGCATCCCAGAGACACAAGGAACTGTAGATGCTGTTTTAAAAAAAAACACACACACACACACAAAGTACTGCTGTAACTTATAGACACAAAGAAGTGCAGATGCTGGTTTATAAAAAAAGACACAAAGTACTGGAGTAACTCAGCGGGTCAGACAGCATCTCTGGAGAACACAGAAAGGTGACTTTTTGGGTTGGGACCCTCCTTCAGATGAAGAAGCTGCCTGACCCATTGAGTTACTCCAGCACTTTGTATCTTTTTTTTGTTACCCAGCACCTGCAGTTGCCCGCCCCTCCTATGAACCAGCCCTGATGGTAATGTATTCAGAGTGCAGATATTGGTCACCAGCCAGCAAGCTCTTGCAATCCCTCCCTACGTCCCACACTGTGGACATGTTGTCACTCCCAGTTGCTGCGGCCAAAGTCTCACCCTGGGATAGCAGGTAAACATCTATCCAACAAACGGCACACACACCGTGCCAGAAGTCTCCTTCTATCACAGTCCAGTGCGTGGCATGCCCTGCCACCATCGCTGGTATTACACTCCCACCTCATTCCCCGGGACTGAAGCGCATTGAGTCTCATTGTCCCTGGCACCTCTGTAACAAATCATGTGCAAATGCAAGTCAATGCTGGCGGAACAGAAAGTAAGATTTATAGGAGCAAACTTCAAACCACATTATGTTATAATGACTCTTTTCAGCAGTCCAGACCAAAGTGAAGAATACTGGCATTGTGTGGTGAATGCTCTCTACTTACATTGCAATAAGCACCAATGAACACAAAGTAAATGTCTGAGAAACCTGTCTCATGTCTGTGCATTTGAGCTCTGCATTCCTTGGCATTCAGCTTAGACAGTTCCACAGTTGCCGAATGAAGAGATTCTGGGATTAAATCCTCCAACAACTCCCACCTCGTGAGCTGTCGGTGCAATACTGAGGCAGAGCAGCACTGTGTGAGATGCTGACTTCAGGGTGATGTTAACGCAGGTCCTGCCTACAGTTCAGGCTCTCACACACCAGTGGGAAGAAGTACTCTGGCTGCCCCCTCTTGCTCTCCAACAACACAATCAAAATGAAACCAGCTGGACATTGTGGGATCTCTCACCGTGCAAAATGATTCAAAACATTTGTCTATACAACATACGTTCATGAGTGCATAAGTGATAGGAGCAGAATTAGGCCATTCGGCCCATCTAGTCTACTCCACCATTCAATCATGGCTGATCTGTCTCTCCCTCTAAACCCCATTCTCCTGACTTCTCTCTATAACCCCTGACACCCGCACTAATCAAGAATCTATCTATCTCTGCCTTAAAAATATCCACTGACAGCCTCCACTGCCTTCTGTGGCAAAGAATTCCAGATTCACCACCCTCTGACTACACAGATTCCTCCTCATCTCCTTCCTAAAGGAACATCCTTTAATTCTGAGGCTGAGCGCTCTGATCCCAGATCAACCGTTATGTTGCTTGTAGAGACAATAGGTCCTAATGCAAGTAAAGGTTGCAGAAATTTTAGATGTAGCCCAGTCCATCACACAGACCAGACTCCCCACCACCGACTCCATCTACACTTCACGGGAAAGCCGCCGACATTGGCCTTTCTCAGCCTGGTCATTCTCTCTTCACCCCTTTCCCATCGGACAGCAAACAACAAAAGCTTGAAAGCACGCATCGTCAGATTGAGGAACAGCTTCTTCCCGCTGTTATCAGACTACTGAACAGTTCTCCAATGAGCTAAGTGTATCATCTCGATCTTCCAACCTACCTCATTGTGGACCTTGCACCTTTTCTCTGTAACTTTAATGCCACAATGCTGTAAAATTACATTCTGCACTCTGGTATTTCTCCCTTTGTTCTCCCTGCACTTGTGTTTGGCATGATTGTATTGTTCATTTGACTGGATAGAACCCAAACAAAGACTTTGTATACGTGTCAATAATAAACCAACACTTTGTTACTCTAGCACTTTGTGTCCTTTTAAAAAAAATACCAATACCAAGTTGGTTCCGAAAAATTCTGACAAATCAGTTTGGTACCAGGTTTTCCTTAAAAACAATTGTCATGCATTGAGCATTTGCCACGTATTTTGGTCGGACAGAACCAAAGTGCAAGAAATTCGATACATCACACATCTGAATCCCAATTTCACTTGCTCCTCTGTGATAATGACAGGTCAGTTGCTGTTGATAGACAATAACAGAAATGAAAACAACATTTGAAGGAGAGATGCTTGTAACAAAATGCAGTCAGCAGCTAGTCACTTATTCCTTCCATGTCTGAGAAGAACATTCGCTGTGCACTAACTAGATTCTGGTGCTTGGCTACTCCTGCTCAGCATGAAAACTTAATACAGGAAGCAGATAGCAAGGAATGGATAACAAGTATACAAGTGAGTGGTTGTGAAATGTCTTCAACATGAAGATACTATAGACAATAGACAATAGACAATAGACAATAGGTGCAGGAGTAGGCCATTCAGCCCTTCGAGCCAGCACCGCCATTCAATGCGATCATGGCTGATCACTCTCAATCAGTACCCCGTTCCTGCCTTCTCCCCATACCCCCTCACTCCGCTATCCTTAAGAGCTCTATCCAGCTCTCTCTTGAAAGCATCCAACGAACTGGCCTCCACTGCCTTCTGAGGCAGAGAATTCCACACCTTCACCACCCTCTGACTGAAAAAGTTCTTCCTCATCTCCGTTCTAGATTCTGGTGCTTGGCGTCTCCTAGATCACAATTGCAATATCTCCTTCCATCTGTCTCTTTAAACAGTGTACATCTGTAAATATAAACACCTTCACAGAGCACCTCAGAGATATTACTCATCTTGCATTTGCCTGCCTGTGCTTTTCGCATCTGATGAGATTTGATTTTAATGAAAACAAAATCTACAGAAGAAATCCAGGACTTACTGCCACTGCAGGGCCTTTAGAGATACAAAGTGGAAACAAGCCCTTCGGCCCACTGGGTCCACACCGACCATCGATCACCAGTTTACACGAGTTCTATGTTATCCCACTTTCTCATCCACTCCCTACACACTAGGGTCAATTTACAGAAGGTCAATTGACTCACAAACCCACACGTCTTTGGGATGTGGGAGGGAACTGGAGCACCCGGGGGAAACCCATGTCACAGGGAGAACATGCAAACTCCACACAGACAGCACCCGCTGTCAGGATCGAATGAGGGTCTCTGGCGCTGTGAGGCAGTGGGTCTACCTGCTGCACCACTCTGTCACCCTGTCCATAACTTTATGTGGAGATTGCCTACACGTGACAGACTAATGCAGAGAGGAATGTGGACATGCAGAGTGATGTCCTCATGCCTGGTGAGCAATCCCATTGTGTTCAGTCAGAGCCCACACAGTCCAGAGGAGAGAGATCTTCACTCGGCTCACAGGGCTCTCTCCACATCTCATAAAGGGGATTCTATAACCAGCCTGTATTGAGAGACAGAGAGAACACAAACTAAGGAAAAAAACAAGGAACTGCAGATTCTGGAATCATGAACAAAACACAAAGTGCTGGAGGAACTCAGTGGTCAAGGCAACATCTGTGGATGGAATGGACAGAGGAGGATGCTTCAGGTCAGGATTCTTCCTCATGATGAAAAAGTCCCAGTCTGAAGCAGGTTCCTGAACCAGAACTTCATCTGTCCATTTCCTCCACAGATGCTGCCTGACCCACTGAGTTCCTCCAGCACTTTGTGTTTTGATCAAGATCCTAGTATCCGCAGTTCCTTGTGTCTCCATAAGCAGATGTTGCACTGACTACCACCCAGTTTGACTAAGGAAGATCTGGACACAATGGTTCAAAAGCACAAACATTGCCAATGATGGCGTGCGTGGCTGGTGGTGAAGGTACAAGGGGCAGGGGGGGGTGTTAACCTAGGGCTGACGGGATCAGTGCTGGGCAGTTGAATATTTCAGCTGATGCTATCCCGCTAGAATCAAAGAGTGCTTCACACGACCATGGATGACAGAGAGATTCCACATGTCAATGTGCATAAAGTCATCTCCCCTTCTGCTCTGCAGAATTAGCTTCAACATTCATGACATTCACCAATTCACTATAGGCCGCAGTATAGTGCATAGATACACTCTGTATTCAATAGAAGAACGTTAAACACTTTGAAAAAGATATCACTGTGTAAAGATCGAAGGTATTTATTCGCAAAATGCTGGAGTAACTCAGCAGGTCAGGCAGCATCTCAGGAGAGAAGGAATGGGTGATGTTTCGGGTCGAGACCCTTCTTTGTGTAAAGATAATTCTTACAATTAGGGGTAGGAAAAAATGGCAATCTTAATGATCGTTGATTCCTGGAGTCATAGGGTCACTGCAACATTGATCGGTATCATGAAATTGCTGATTTAGTAGAAGATATACCCGCTCACATGGGACGAGAACGCACATATGGCTCCACGGAAAATCTCTTACGTTGCAAATTAACAGATAGGTCATTTGGGAATAAAGGTACCAATTCTGTTGGCTTTAATGTATAAGCAGGTGCGACATTAAAATGAGCATATGGAAATGCATGCATCATTACACCAGAACAATTGGGTTCAATAGCAGTGTGAATTACCAAATTACATTACCTTATCAATTTGAGAAGAAAACCTAACTATTAGTCCCTTACAGTGGAGTGATGTGATGTACCTCGTGCTGCAGAACACAGAGGGTGTGGGAGGGGGTCAATTGTTGAAATATCCAACATTTCCTTCCAGAAAATAAAAGGCAGAAGAGTAAATAAACATGATGCACACCATGTCATCTGGAGGTACAAAATTATAATCCCAACAGTTGGAGAAATGGAGTCATCATCTTTAATCAGAATTTTTCTTTTAGCTTTTAGTGGATCGACTGCCACTGAAACCTGTTGTGGGTGTTCTAATGCGAATCAAAACAGTCTTGTTCCGAAACTGTCTGTACGGTGTTTGCACGTTCTCCCCGTGACCTGCGTGGGTTTGCGCCGAGATCTTTGGTTTCCTCCCACACTCCAAAGACGTGCAGGTTTGAAGGTTAATTGGCTTGGTACAAAATGTAAATTGTCCCTAGTGTGTGTAGGATAGTGTAAGTGTGCGGGGATCGCTTGTCGGCACGGACCCGTTGGGCCGAAGGGCCTGTTTCCGCGCAGTATCTCGAAAACTAAACTGAACACAATCCATACGGAGTGTTGTAGATGCCAACTTGTGGATCAGGTATTGAACCAGGACTTTGTCCGGCTGAAGAGAATGGATTCATTAAAGGTCCTGATACACTGTTCTGGTTGACACCTCCTCCTACAGCAATCGATGAACGGCTCTTTGCATTAGAGGTTGCTGCCCCCATTGCCCATTTAACAAAAGCCAATCTAATTAGCCAGCAAATCCCAAGGTTTTGACAAAGCTATTCACCTGATCCTGGTTCCGTCTGTTCCTTTATACACTATTTCATTGCATAAGCACTGGATTAATCCTGCAAACAATGCATCAAACATCCAATCCATATTTCTTTGTCAGCTCCTTCATTCTTCCCCCACTTCTTCCAGCTTCCACTGATCATGTTGGTCCCTTTACAGCACTGTTTTACAGGAGACACACGTACACACCTGAAACGTCAACAATTTGTCCAACAATGGAAAATAATTGACATGCAGCCATTCACAGATACCTTCGTTTTAGTCGTAGATTTCCAGTGTTCTGCTTCAGTTTATTTATTGTCAGGTGTGCATGGATAGTGAGAAGCTAGTTCTGTGCACTGTCCAGTCACATCCCACCGTACACGAGGACAATAGATCCTCCTCTGGACCAGCACGCAGAGAGTCACCACGCCCCAGAGCCATCTTGCAACTTCCACGTCTCTGAAGAGTCTGATCTTGGCCCAAGGAGATGTGCGGGTTCTCATTTCCTCCCATTAATGCCGGGTGTGGTGGGGGCACTGGGTGGGTGGAGTAGGGGTGGGCCCGGCCCAGCGCCACGCCCGACGTCGGCTCCTTCCACCGCCGCCCCGCACGGCTGCCCCAGGCTGTGCTCCATCCGCTCGCTCACCCGCCCGCCCGCCCTCCCTCCCGGCTGCTGTAGAGCTCTTAAGGATAGCGGAGTCAGGGGGTATGGGGAGAAGGCAGGAACGGGGTACTGATTGAGAATGATCAGCCATGATCACATTGAATGGTAGTGCTGGCTTGAAGGGCTGAATGGCCTCCTCCTGCACCTATTGTCTATTGTCTATTCATCCGTGGTGTGTGGGCGTGACGAACAGGCCTGCACCAATGGCACATTTCTAATGGTGCGTGAGTAGATTCACGGTCACCATTACCGGATTCCCATTAAAATTCCATTTCAATAGGAATCAGAGGGGTAACTTTTTCACACAGAGGGTGGTGGGTGTATGGAACAAGCTGCCAGAGGAGGTAGTTGAGGCTGGGACTATCCCTTCGTTTAAGAAACAGTTAGACAGGTTTGGAAGATAATGACCAAGCGCAGGCAAGTGGGACTAGTGTAGCTGGGACATTGTTGGCCGGTGTGGGTGAGTTGGGCCGAGGGGCCTGTTTCACACTGTATCACTCTATGACTCCATGACTCTACTGATGAGAGCTTAGAATACCACGTTTATGTCGTGAATGGAATTTAAATTCGGAGGGCTACACAGTGGTGCAGCGGGTAGAGCTGCTGCCTCACAGCGCCAGGGACCCGGGATTGATCCTGACCTCAGCTGCTGTCTATACGGAGTTTGCACGTTCTCCCCGTGACTGTGTGGGTTTCCTCCAGGTGCTCGGGTTTCCTCCCACATCCCAAAGACGTGCGGGTTTGTAGGTTAATTGGCCTTCTGTAAATTGCCCCTAGTGTGCAGGGAGTGGATGAGATAGTGGAATAGGTTAGAACCAGTGTGAACAGATGATGGATAGTTGACGTGGCCTCATTGGGCTGAAGGGCCCATTTCCATGCTGTATCTGTAAACTAAACTAAACTAAACTCACTGGCTGCCCTGGTGAGATATTGTACAGCTTTCCCTGCATCATCAGGTCAGGATCCCTAATGACCACTTCTTGAACATCGTTAGAAGCCACCCTATGCCCGAGACTGCATCACCTACAACACTGCCCTAAGGTTCATAGCGGAGAGACTTCTGGTTACTATTTCAAGAGTCAAGAGTGTTTAATACAGATAGAGAACAGTGCTGCACAGGGACAGGCCCTTCAGCCCATCACTCAACATCCTGACCCACAGACCACAATCATCCTCTACAATAACCCCCAACACTGGTGCCACACAAGAATGCATTCTCACCCCTCTTCTTTACTCCTTGTACACCCACGACTGTGCAGCCAAATACCAACCCAACTCAATCCACAAGTTTGTAGACGACCCACAGCAGTGGCCCGGATATCGAATAATGACGAGACGGAGTATAGAAAGGAGATTGAGAACCTTGTAACTTGGTGCCAAGACTACAAGCTCTCCCTCAATGTCAGCAAGACAAAGGAGATAGTGATCGAGTTCAGGAATCGAAGCGGTACACACAACAGCAGTATACACTATGGTGATGAAGTAGAGATGGTTGAAAGATTCAAGTTCCTCAGAATAAATATCACCAGCAATATTTCCTGGACCAGCCCCATCGAAGTATGGCCCAGAAAGTACACCAACACCTCTACTTCCTTACATGCTTAGAAAGCTCAGCATGCCCCCTACAACACTCACCAACTTTTACAGATGCATCACAGAATGCAATTTATCAAGAAGCATCACAGCTTGGTTTGGGAACAGCTCCATCCAGGACCGTAAGAAATTGCTGTGCATGTAGCCCAGACCACCACACAAACAAACCTCCCTTCCATTGACTCCGTCTACACCTCACGCTGCCTTGGCAAGACCACCAGCATAACCAAGGACCAGTCCCATCCCTCTTCTCACCTCTCCTGTCAGGCAAGAGGTACAAAAACCTGAAAAAGCACACCTCCAGATTCAGGGACAGTTTCTTCCCAGCTGCTAACAGGCAACTGAACCGTCCTCTCATCAGCTAGAATGCGGTCCTGACCTCCCATCTACCTCACTGGACGTAGACACAAAAACCTGGAGTAACTCAGTGGGTCAGACAGCATCTCTAGAGAAAAGGAACAGGTGAAGTCTGAAGAAGGGTCTCGACCTGAAACGTCACCTATTCCTTCTCTCCATAGATGCTATCTGATCCGCTGAGTTACCCCAGCCTTTTGTGTCTATCTTTGATTTAAACCAGCAGATGCTTGTTACATACTTCACTGGAGACCTTTGAACTATCTATAATTGGACTTTAAGTTATATCTTTGCATGTTGCAAATGCTGTACTGTTTTATCCTTTATCTGTGTTCTGTGGATGGCTTGATTATACTCCTGTGTAGTGTTTTCTTTGACTGGATAGCATGTAAATAAACGTTTTTCACCGTACCTCGGCACACGTAACAGTAATAAAGTAAAGTGACCACAATGTACGTGCTAAACATGATGCCAAAGTAAACTAACCTCATCTGATTGTACATGATCCATCTCCCCACATTCCACATGTAATACTGGCTTATATTAAATACTGGATTGTCATATTTTAAGGGTGCTCTATCAAGTCTGAGCATTGGAGTGAAATAGATCAGTCACTAAAGAGTTAAAGTTACAATCACCATTTCTACTTTTTGAAAACTAATCCAGAGGCGAGAATGTCACACGGTATCTCCAACAGTAAATTAGCTTTTATCTATGAATCAATATGCCTTTCACACAAACCCAATATCAGAAAACTGCAGAAGAAAGATGAATATTTTACATTCCTATACTGATCCATTTTTATTTCCATCGTGTAAGACGAAGGATTAGTAAATAATTTACAACAACATCGCTATCAACTGTTGAAACATCCGTAAAAGAAAAACTATTCACTAAAATTTCACTATGAATTTATACCCAACCACATTTATGTAACGGCTCAGGGAAAATCACATAAAGAGTAAATAATAAAGCATCGTGACTGCCGGCAAGGACTTGATACTTAAAATTCAAGGAGAAAAACATTCTCCTCAAAGAACTTGCCATTTAAATGTTAAATTTAACACAGGCCAAACCTGATTCGATGTCCCGCTGGTAAAGTGGGTGAGAGCCAGTGTACCAAACCTCCAGGTTGAGGGCGTGCAGCGTGGGTTCACTAGGTTAATTCCCGGAATGGCGGGACTGTCATATCTTGAAAGACTGGAGCGACTAGGCTTGTATACACTGGAATTTAGAAGGATGAGAGGGGATCTTATCGAAACGTATAAGATTTTTAAGGGGTTGGACACGTTAGAGGCAGGAAACATGTTCCCAATGTTGGGGGAGTCCAGAACCAGGGGCCACCGTTTAAGAATAAGGGGTAGGCCATTTAGAACGGAGATGAGGGAAAACGTTTTCAGTCAGAGAGTTGTGAATCTGTGGAATTCTCTGCCTCAGAAGGCAGTGGAGGCCAATTCTCTGAATGTATTCAAGAGAGAGCTAGATAGAGCTCTTAAGGATAGCGGAGTCAGGGGGTATGGGGAGAAGGCAGGAACGGGGTACTGATTGAGAATGATCAGCCATGATCACATTGAATGGCGGTGCTGGCTCGAAGGGCCGAATGGCCTACTCCTGCACCTATTGTCTGTTGTCTATTGTCTATTGTCCACTGATTCAGAAATCAGCCCTTGCATTTCATTGAGTCAACTCAGCAATAATCTTCACGATGGTTCTCAGCTCCCAAATAATTGGTGGAAGTTAGAAGGTTGACAAAACAAATGAATTAAACAAACTCCTCAATCATTAAGATTCCCACAAAAGAATTAGGCTTAGGTTTAGTGTAAGAAAATAACTGCAGATGCTGGTTCAAATCGAAGGTATTTATTTCACAAAATGCTGGAGTAACTCAGCAGGTCAGACAGCATCTCAGGAGAGAAGGAACGGGTGATGTTTTGGGTCGAGACCCTTCTTCAGACTTAGGTTTAGGATTATTATGGTCATGTGAACCAAGGTATACTGAAAAGCTTTGTTTTTGCTTGCTGTCCAAACAGATCAGATATTACTACAATCAAGTCAAACTCAAATACAAGAGGTAGAGCAATGGGGAAGATACAGAGTGCATCAGTTCTCAGCATTTTAGCGCATCAGTTCCATAGACAATGTCCAATGTCCGCGATGGGCTAGAGATGAATCAGACAGTACCCTAGCTTATGGAAGGACCGTTCACAAGCCTGATAACAGAGGACGGGAAGCTGTTCCTGAGTCTGGCGATGTGCACTGTTAGTCGACTGTATCTCGTGCCAGACAGGAGCAGGTATGAGTGGGGTGGGACTTACAAACGGAACACATTCATCCTGTATGTGTGTGAAAATCGACAACAGAGAAGTAGCCCTGCTTTGAAATGTTTCAGCCTATTTCTGATGGAATCCCATCCATTAGGAAATTGGCCTGGACTTCCCTGGGCCTGACACGTTTGAAGCATGGTTTTATGTGCCTGTGATATTCCCTGCCTGCAACGCCACTGGCAATATAGAAACATAGAAATAGGTGCAGGAGTAGGCCATTCGGCCCATTGAGCAAGCACCGCCATTCAATATGATCATGGCTGATCATCCAGAATCAGTGCCCCATGCAGAGCTCAATGTTATAACTGCACAATGACAGCAATTGGATCAAAACGTGGCCCTCCCTGATCTATCTCACAACTAAACCATGAGGACATTGTGTGGAAAGTGGTGCCATTTAAAGTTTCCCACCCCAAGATATTATGTTCAACAAAATCCTCCCATTACATTTTTACTGGAGACAGAAATGGGCGCCACCAAGTCCCCGCGAAGATCAACGTTCTTCCTTGATCTTCATTTAATCTTCATTCATATCCTTCCCATTCGCACCCATTTCTCCCCTTTCCCCCACCCCATACCGTTCCATCTATATTCCTTCTCTGGCTTCCAGTTTCGCACTTCTATCCTTATCTAGCACTTTTTGTCTATTCATCTCTGGCTTTTGTTCACCCATCCACCTATGAAACACCCCCCCCCCCCCCCTCACCTGTATCCACCTCCCACTCACCAGGCTTTGTCCTGCCCATCCACCTATGAACCTCCCCCCCCTCACCTGTATCCACCTCGCACTCACCAGGCTTTGTCCTGCCCATCCTCTATTCCAGCTTCCACACCCCCCCCCCCCCCCACTCCACCATGATCAGTCTGAAGAAGGGTCCCGACCCGAAACATCACCTATCCATGTTCTCCAGCGATGTTGCCTGACCCGCGGAGTTACTCCAGTACTTTGTGAGTTTTTTTGTGAACCAGCATTTGCAGTTCCTTGTATCTCTCTATGATGTTGTAGATTTCTCTACCTATATCGCGGCATTCGATGTTTCTTCCAGCTAATGAGTATGAATTATCTTTCTCTAATCTATCTCAAATATGCTTATAATCATTAAAGATAAGGGGGCGGCAGATGAGTGGCAGCAGATTTGGATGTAATTCCAACAGCACCAAGCCTTATGAATAATATTTCCATGTTATTAACAAAATATGTTGAAAAACAAACATACATCCATGAGAAAATGCGGTGAAATTAGTTTGGTGTAGCCGGCTAATCCAAATCAGGGGCTGATAACAAACCAGCAACCCACTTTCTACTCATTGTGTGGTTCATTCCCTGTAGTAACGGCATGTTAACCCATTACATCCTCCAGCTTGCCCATAACTAATTGCTGCCTCACAGCGCTACACACCTGGGTTTGATCCTGACTACGGGTACTGTCTGTACGGAGTTTGTACGTTCTCCCCGTGACCTGCGTGGGTTTTCTCCGGGTGCTCCGGTTTCCTCTCAATTTCCGAAGACGTACAGGCTTGTAGGTTAATTGGCTTCTGTAAATTGTAAATCGTCACTGGTGTGTAGGAGAGTGCTAGTGCACAGGGTGATCGCTGGTTGGCGTGGACATGGCGGGCCGAAGGGCCTGCATTCCTAAAGTGTAAACTTCAACTCTTGATGGTAACTATTTCCAGCATAAAATCAAATGATCCTCTCCCAACGCCATAAAGACACAGGCACTTCACAACATTCACCCAAGTCTAGAACACAGTTACAGAATCAATGAGCTGTACAGCAATGAAACAGGCCCTTCGGCCCATCTTGCCCATGTTGGCATAGTGGGCTAGTCCCACTTGCCTGCCTTTGGCCCACAGCCCTCTAAACCCTTCCAATCCAGATATCTGTCCAAATGTCTTTTAAACATGTCTAGGGCAACACGTTGGCGCAGCGGTAGAGTTGCTGCCTTACAGTGAATGCAGCGCTGGAGACCCGGGTTCAATCCCGACTACAGATGCTGTCTGTACGGAGTCTGTACGTTCTCCCCGTGACCTGCATGGGGTTTCTCCGAGATTTTTGGTTTCCTCCCACGCTCCAAAGATGTACAGGTTTGTAGGTTAATTGGCTTGGTAAATGTAAAAATTGTCCCTTGTGTGTGTAGGATAGCGTTAATGTACGGGGATCGCTGGTCGGCGCGGACCCGGTGGGCCGAAAGGGCCTGTTATAGACAATAGACAATAGGTGCAGGAGTAGGCCATTCGGCCCCTCGAGCCAGCACCGCCATTCAATGTGATCATGGCTGATCATTCTCAATCAGTACCCCGTTCCTGCTTTCTCCCCATACCCCCTGGCTCCGCTATCCTTAAGAGCTCTATCTAGCTCTCTCTTGAATGTATTCAGAGAATTGGCCTCCACTGCCCTCTGAGGCAGAGAATTCCACAGATTCACAACTCTCTGACTAAAAACGTTTTTCCTCATCTCTGTTCTAAATGGCCTACCCCTTATTCTTAAATTGTGGCCCCTGGTTCTATTTCCACGCTGTATCTCTAAACTAAACTAAAAGTGATAATTGTATCTGCTTCTACAGCTTGCTCTGGCAGCTCGCCCCAGATACAGACCATCCCGAGAGGCAAATGCTTCCCCTGAGGTCTGTCTTAAATCTCTCCCCTCTTCCCTTAAGCTGATGCCCTCTAGTTTTAGAATCCTCCACCTTGAGAATAAGACTGTGAGCATTCATCTTATCCACATGGATGTTTCTGGTTCATGTAATATTTTAAATAAAATAATATTTCTTACTTTTAGTTTTTAGTTTAGTTTAGAGATACAGCGCGGAAACATTAGGGACAATTTTTATTTACATTTACCAAGCCAATTACCCTTTGGTCTTTGGAGTGTGGGAGGAAACCGAAGATCTCGGAGAAAACCTACGCAAGTCACGGGGAGAACGTACAAACTCCATACAGACAGCACCCGTAGTCGGAATCGAACTCTGGTCTCCGGCGCTGCATTCGCTGTAAAGCAGCAACTCTACCACTGCGCCACCGTGCCGCCCTGTAAAATAAATTAATAGTAAATGTTTAATATCCAAAAGTAACACTATGTAAACGTTAATCTTACCATAATTTTGATTGGGACTGAAACAAAAAGCATAATTTTGTTAAAAATAGAGAAAAAATAATTTTGCTCTTAAATGGTCAAAAACCGTGGTGCACCACAGGGAAATTTGCTGTTGCTCAGGGTTGTGGAGAAGGTATCATTAAAGTTGTTTCAACACAGACCTCCACTGCCTCAGGTGCAGGAGAACAATGAATGGCAGTCGCTGGAATCTTGTGCAAAACACAAAGTGCTGCAGGAACTCAGTGGGTCAGGCAGCACCTGTGGATGGAATGAACAGGCAACGTTTTGGGCTGAGGTCCTTTAGTTTAGTTTAGAGATACAGCACGGAAACAGGCCCTTCGGCCCACCGAGTCCGCACCGACCAGCGATCCCCGGATATCCCCACTGCCCTACACACACTAGGGGCAATTTACATTTATACCAAACCAATTAACCTACAAACCTATCCAAACCTCTTTGGAGGGCGGGAGGAAACCGAAGATCTTGGAGAAAACCCACGCAGGTCACGGGGAGAACGTACATACTCCATACAGCTAGATAGAGCTCTTAACGATAGCGGAGTCAGGGGTATGGGGAGAAGGCAGGAACGGGGTACTGATTGTGAATGATCAGCCATGATCACACTGAATGGTGGTGCTGGCTTGAAGGGCCGAATGTCCTACTCCTGCACCTATTGTCTGTTGTCTACGGGCAGCACCCTTAGTCAGGATCGAACCCGGGTCTTTGGCGCTGAAAGCGCTGTAAGGCAGCAACTCGACCACTGTGCCACCGTGACGCCCTTCTGCAGAATTAAACTTTAATCAGTCTGAAGAAGGGTCCCAATCCGAGATGCCACCTGTCTATTCCCTCCACAGATGCTGCTCGACCCGCTGAGATCCTCCAGCACTTTGCACCTGGTGCAGGAGCTGTCAGCATTGTTCCAGAAACACAACTGTCTCTGGATCACTGAAGTGATATGTAACAAGCTGAAACAGCGCAAAGGAGAATGGTTGGTTAGACACAATGCAATCAGCAAATTGACAACAGAGTCAGCCTTTCAATCAGCTTTTCCATTTCAAGAAGTGATTAATGAGGTTTGTGGACCAAGCTGCTTGTACGTGATGACCGCCCAAATTAAAAAGGGGAAATTAATCTGTGTTTATGTAGTGAAAATTTGACTGGAATCCAAGCAAGGTTTCAATAATGTAGAACAAATCCCTCAACACTGAAAGTATTCACACAAGTCGCATCTTTCATCATTTCACCAATGCACAAGGCATCTGTTGACTCAGAGGTACGAAGATTGTAATAAATGGGACTCTGCGATAATATGCTATAATTTACTATGGTTATTTTTTGTTTGTGTCGTTTTTACATGCTGCGCAATGGCATAGAATTATCACTGGCTGGAACAACCTTTAGGAATGTAAATACTATTGAATGTGCTCACCTTATTTGGTGTTGGTGAATGCTAATGTCTTGTTGTGAAGCGTGCCACAGACATAGAAACAGAGAAACATAGGTGCAGGAGTCTTTAAGCTGAACTGCACACAAGACCAACAATGATGGAGAAGGCAGTAAAAGCATTAGATTTTCTCTTTAAGCACAGAGGAAAACTGTATCTGGGAACAGCAGACGAAATGTGTAAACATGTAAAGTGTAGCGGGAGGTCTAAATTCTGGAAACTTGAAACAGTAAGGATGTAAATAGGAGTCTGCAGGTGCAGGGAGGATCTTATATCTCCAGACAAGGTGACCCATCCTAGATAGTGACGATTTATTCTGGCAGATGTTAAAATAAAATGTTGCAATTACTTCAGGTGCGGCGGTAATTGAAGCTTTTGATTTATCAGGATGGCTGAGTGGAAACTGGCAACTGTACCGGTGGGAGATAACACAAGCCCAGGAATTGTGTTCATTTGTGCACTAATCCTACAAAGATTGCTTTATCCAGAACAGATTTTAGTTTAGTTTAGTTTAGAGATACAGCACAGATATAGGCCCTTCGGCCCACTGAGTCCACGCCGACCAGCGATCCCCGCACACGTACACTATCCAACACACACCAGGGACAATGTACACTTTATACCAACCCAATTAGCCCACGAACCTGTACGTCTTTGGAGTGTGGGAGGAAACCGAAGATCTCTGAGAAAACCCACGCAGGTCATGGGGAGAACGCACAAACTCCGTACAGACAGCACCCGTAGTCAGGATCGAACCCGGGTCTCCGGCGCTGCATTCGCTATAAGGCAGCAACTCTACCGCTGCGCCACCGTGCCACCCACGTGTAGGAAGGAAGTGCAGATGCTGGTTTACACCAAAGATGTAGTCAGTGCAGTCTGGACCAGTCCAACTACCTCCTGGTTTACTGGTGATGTGATATTCATGTCTGGAGAATCAAGTCTTGCTATTCCATCAAGGTTTTGGAACATGTATCCACTTTTGTTGGAATTTAATTTGCCATACATGATTGTCCTGGAAACATTTGAAAATTCACTCTGTTTTAAATACAGGAAATTGGCATCTTTAAAGTGATTTTATTTTTAAAGTCTGCCAAGACCAATGTTCCACCAACGCTGAACACAAAGACACCAAAGGATGTTCCTGACAGTAGTTTTGCTATAGTAAAGAGAGCCATATATATCTACAGCGGGACCATGCTTCCAAGATGGCATCTTGTTTCCAAGATGGCGCCCAACTCAGGCGACTGTTTGCGTGCCGGCCACAGAGGCAGATCTACAACCCCACATTACAATCGCTCCACACTCTTACATCTGTATCCCTACAGTAACATTTCCTACTTTAACTATTCCCTTATCATGTATCTGTACACTGTAAACGGATCGATTGTATTGTCTTTCTGCTGACGGCATAGCACGCAACAAAAGCTTTTCACTGTACCTCGGTACACGTGACCATAAACTGAAACTGCAGCTTTACAGGGGTGTCACGGTGGTGCAGCGGTAGAGTTACTGCCTCACGGCGCCAGAGACCCGGGTTCAATCCTGACCACGGGTGCTGTCTGTATGGAGTTTGTACTCCCTGGTCTCCCTGTGACTGCGTGGGCTTTCTCCAGGTGCTCCGGTTTCCTCCCACACTACAAAGACGTGCAGGTTTGGAGGCTAATTGGCTTCTGTAAATTGTCCCTAATCTGTAGGATAGATGATTGCTGGTCAGTGCGCACTAAGTGGGCCGAAGGGCCTGTTCCACTCTATGTCTCTAAAACTAAAGGCCCGCAAACACAGTACCACACAGATAAATATATAATAATAAAGAATATCCTGAATTAATAACCATAATACTAGGTAACCATAATGGTGCTAAACGAAAGCAAAGACAGAGTCCATAGAAAATTGTAGTCCAACCCAATCTTGGGTGTGGAGAGAGTGGAGCAGGGGGTGAGCACACAGTCATGGGTGTAGAGAGAGCAGGGGGTGAGCACACAGTCATGGGTGTAGAGAGAGCAGGGGGTGAGCACACAGTCATGGGTGTAGAGAGAGCAGGGACTGAGCACACAGTCATGGATGTAGAGAGAGTAGGGGGTGAGCACACAGTCATGGGTGTAGAGAGAGTAGAGCAGGGGGTGAGCACACAGTCACGGGTGTAGAGAGAGTAGAGCAGGGGGTGAGCACACAGTCACGGGTGTAGAGAGAGCAGGGACTGAGCACACAGTCATGGGTGTAGAGAGAGTAGGGGGTGAGCACACAGTCATGGGTGTAGAGAGAGTAGAGCAGGGGGTGAGCACACAGTCACAGGTGTAGAGAGAGTAGAGCAGGGGGTGAGCACACAGTCACGGGTGTAGAGAGAGTAGGGACTGAGCACACAGTCATGGGTGTAGAGAGTGGAGCAGGGGGTGAGCACACAGTCACGGGTGTAGAGAGTGGAGCAGGGGACTGAGCACACAGTCACGGGTGTAGAGAGAGTAGGGGGTGAGCACACAGTCATGGGTGTAGAGAGAGTAGGGGTGAGCACACAGTCATGGGTGTAGAGAGAGTAGGGGGTGAGCACACAGTCACAGGTGTAGAGGGAGTAGGAACTGAGCACACAGTCACGGGTGTAGAGAGTGGAGCAGGGGACTGAGCACACAGTCATGGGTGTAGAGAGAGTGGAGCAGGGGGTGAGCACACAGTCACGGGTGTAGAGAGAGCAGGGGGTGAGCACACAGTCACGGGTGTAGAGAGAGTAGGGGGTGAGCACACAGTCACGGGTGTAGAGAGAGCAGGGGGTGAGCACACAGTCATGGGTGTAGAGAGAGTGGAGCAGGGGGTGAGCACACAGTCACGGGTGTAGAGAGAGCAGGGGGTGAGCACACAGTCATGGGTGTAGAGAGAGTGGAGCAGGGGGTGAGCACATAGTCACGGCTGTAGAGAGTGGAGCAGGGGACTGAGCACACAGTCATGGGTGTAGAGAGAGTAGGGACTGAGCACACAGTCACGGGTGTAGAGAGAGTAGGGGGTGAGCACACAGTCACGGGTGTAGAGAGAGTAGGGGGTGAGCACACAGTCATGGGTGTAGAGAGAGTAGGGGGTGAGCACATAGTCACGGCTGTAGAGAGTGGAGCAGGGGACTGAGCACACAGTCACGGGTGTAGAGAGAGTAGGGGGTGAGCACACAGTCACGGGTGTAGAGAGCAGGGGGTGAGCACACAGTCACGGGTGTAGAGAGCAGGGGGTGAGCACACAGTCACAGGTGTAGAGAGAGTGGAGCAGGGGGTGAGCACACAATCACGGGTGTGGAGAGAGTGGAGCATGGGACTGAGCACACAGTCGTGGGTGTAGAGAGTGGAGCAGGGGGTGAGCACAGTCACGGGTGTAGAGAGAGTAGGGGGTGAGCACACAGTCACCGGTGTAGAGAGAGTGGAGCAGGGGGTGAGCACACAGTCACGGGTGTAGAGAGAGTGGAGCATGGGACTGAGCACACAGCACTGAGATGTTGCTGTGTTGATGGTTTTCGAGGAGAAAGTGGGTCAAACGCAAGCAGGTGGGACTTGTATCGATGGGGGCATGTGGGCCAGCATGGGCAAGTTGGGCCGAATAGCCAGTTACCACGCTGGACGACTCTATGACTCTAAGTGCTATTAGCAACTCGTACTGATTTTGGAATTCTTCGATATTTCAAATTCGTACATTAAGAATGAAATGCCACACACAGAGCTGACATGTTCTTTTATGTTTTTCTTTGAAATTCAAATGCTAAAGCACAATTTATGTCACTTTATTTGAACTAAGTCTTTTCATGACAGTTTAAGTAAGCATCCATGCATGCATTAATTGCTAAAAACCAAAAGCAATTAGGCCATTCTCTCATCTGCGATCGTCATTACTAAGTGTGGAAATCCAGAACAGAGTCATGCTGCCACGAGTTTTATCAGATGCCAATGGCAAGACAATAATGATGGAGACAACAGAAAAAAGGATCACTTTGCCAAATTCTATTTCTTTTGATTGTGCTAAACGGAATTTCGTTTAGTACTTACCAAGTTATGACAGAGAGATCTCAGGGCAACGTTTTCCATCAGAGGGTCAGGGTGACGAGGCTTAGAGCAGTGTGTTGGGGGCATTACGACTGTGTGGAGGGTGGGCTTCTAGTCTATTGGTGCCTTCTGGCCTTCACCCAGGTACGGAATTTCAGATAATGGCTATTGAGGGCAGAGGTTCAAGATGCAAGGGGGGAGATGGAAGAGGGACATTGAGGGCGGAGATTCAAGGTGGGAGGAGGGAGATGGAAGAGGGACATTGAGGGCAGACGTTCAAGGTGGGAGGGGGGAGATTGAAGAGGGACCTCAGGGGCAACCTTTTCACTTGTTGGGTAAATATGTTGGGCTTGTTCCACAGATTAAGTTCCTTCCACACAACTGGTGAAATCCACAAGGGGAAGAGAAAGCTGGAGTTTAAAATAGACGTTACATCATAATAATACTTCATTTGCCAAGTATGTTTTGCAACATACGAGGAACTTGATTTGCCATACAGTCATACCAATAAAAAGCAACAAGCCACACAAAATACATGTTTGCCAACACAGGAAAATGTTCAGTTTAGTTTATTATTATCACGTGTACCGAGGTACAGTGAAAAGCTTTTTTTGTTGCTCCAGTCAATGTAAAGACAATCCATGATTACAACCGAGCTGCACACAGTGGACAGATACAGGATAAAGGGAATAATGCTTAGTACAAGATAAAGTCCAGTGAAGTCCGATTAAAGATAGTCCGAGGGTCTCCAACTGAGGTAGGTGGGAGGTCAAGACCGCTCTCTAGTTGGTGATAGGACGGTTCAGTTACAATAGACAATAGACAATAGGTGCAGGAGTAGGCCATTCAGCCCTTCGAGCCAGCACCACCATTCAATGCGATCATGGCTGATCACTCTCAATCAGTACCTCGTTCCTGCCTTCTCCCCATACCCCCTCACTCCGCTATCCTTAAGAGCTCTCTCTTGAAAGCATCCAACGAACTGGCCTCCACTGCCTTCTGAGGCAGAGAATTCCACACCTTCACCACTCTCTGATTGAAAAAGTTCTTCCTCATCTCCGTTCTAAATGGCCTACCCCTTATTCTTAAACTGTGGCCCCTTGTTCTGGACTCCCCCAACATTGGGAACATGTTTCCTGCCTCTAATGTGTCCAATCCCCTAATTATCTTATATGTTTCAATAAGATCCCCCCTCATCCTTCTAAATTCCAGTGTATACAAGCCTAATTGCTCCAGCCTTTCAACATACGACAGTCCCGCCATTCCGGGAATTAACCTAGTGAACCTACGCTGCACGCCCTCAATAGCAAGAATATCCTTCCTCAAATTTGGAGACCAATATAGACAATGGTGGAAACTGTCCCTGAATCTGGAGGTGTGCGTTTTCACACTTCTGTACATCTTGCCTGATGGGAGAGGGGAGAAGAGGGAGTGACCAGGGTAAGACTGGCCCTTGATTATGCTGCTGGCCTTGCCGATTTTATAGACATCGTGGCTTAAGTGGCAACAACGATGTGAATGAATCCGAGTCTGTTCTGTTTCACTGCAACCTCTTCAATGTCGGTGAGCGGGGCAACAGAACAGAACAAAACTCTTGCATCGTAATTTTAAACGAGTGCACACTGAAGGACACTTACATGGTCAAAGTCGCCGTATAACAAGTGGGGAAAGTACAATCTGACAAGTCAATTGATTAAAATGGAAATGTTAAACGTGGCAGAGCTCAGCGGGATCTGAAGAGGCGACAGGCAAACAAAAAGAAGTGAACTATTAAAAGCTCAGACATTTTAATTAAATGACTTGAAGAGCTCTTGTTGTTATTTATGTTCCAGAAATGCAAAACCATGGTAACCTTAAATGCAGCGAGACAAATGTGTAAAAGGATATGAAGTGTCAGTGTGGATATATATGAAAACAGCATTCAACACAGACAGATCAAGGCTTTACAGAAAACCATCACACCCCCTTCAGCATCGGGAATGTGGCAGGTGGTTCGGGATAAGACAGGTACATGGATAGGAGAGGTTTGGAGGGATATGGGGCAAAGGTGGGACTGGTGTAGATGGGGCATGCTGTCCGACGTGGGCAAGTTGGGCCGAAGGGCCTGGTTCCATGCTGTATCACTCTATGACTATAAGTGACAGGCAGTGTACAGGTACAGCACATACTCCGGTGTTTAGAAGGCTGAGGTGTGATCTAATGGAAACTGCTTACTAGGGTGTAGCAGTAGAGGGCAGTATCACAGGAGAACAAGTCACCCACTTGGGCTACAGGGCATGGCTTGAGAGTGAGAGGGGCAAAGTTTAAAGGAGATGTGTTGGGCAAGTTTTTGTTTTACACACAGTGAGCGCTGGGCGCCTGGAACGCGCTGCCAGGAGTGGTGGTGGAGGCCTGGAACGTGCTGCCAGGGGTGGTGGTGGAGGCCAGGAACGTGCTGCCAGGGGTGGTGGTGGAGGCAGATGTGATGGTGGTGGTGGAGGCCAGGAACACACTGCCAGGGTTGGTGGTGGAGGCCAGGAACGTGCTGCCAGGGGTGGTGGTGGAGGCCAGGAACACGCTGCCAGGGGTGGTGGTGGAGGCCAGGAACGCACTGCCAGGGGTGGTGGTGGAGGCCAGGAACACACTGCCAGGGGTGGTGATGGAGGCCAGGAACACACTGCCAGGGTTGGTGGTGGAGGCCAGGAACGTGCTGCCAGGGGTGGTGGTGGAGGCCAGGAACACGCTGCCAGGGGTGGTGGTGGAGGCCAGGAACACGCTGCCAGTGGTGGTGGTGGAGGCCAGGAACACGCTGCCAGGGGTGGTGGTGGAGGCCAGGAACACGCTGCCAGGGGTGGTGGTGGAGGCCAGGAACGCACTGCCAGGGGTGGTGGTGGAGGCCAGGAACACGCTGGCAGGGGTGGTGGTGGGGGCCTGGAACGTGCTGCCAGGGGTAGTGGTGGAGGCCAGGAACACGCTGCCAGGGGTGGTGGTGGAGGCAGATGTGATGGTGGTGGTGGAGGCCAGGAACACGCTGCCAGGGGTAGTGGTGGGGGCCAGGAACGTGCTGCCAGGGTTGGTGGTGGAGGCAGATGTGATGGTGGTGTTTAGGATGTTTTAAGATAGGCACATGGATGAACAGCGAACAATGGTTTGTTTCCTTTATCATTGTTATTTTTTTGCATATCTTTCATTCATTGTTCTTTATCTCTCTACATCATCGTTTATAGCTCTCATTTCCCTTATCCCTAACTAGTCCGAAGAAGGGTCTCGACCCGAAACGTCACCCATTCCTTCTCTCCAGAGATGCTGCCTGTCCCGCTGAGTTACTCCAGCATTTTGTGATCTGAAGTTCCTTCCTACACATTCCTTGGCATTTCTCTGAAGTGGGAACATATGGCCTCTCTTTTATTCTCTATTATTATAAAAGAGATAAGTTCCACTGGTTGAACTAAATTGGTTTAATCAGAAACATTTATTTGTACATTCACCTTGCTGTGAAAAACAGTTTTATAATTTGCAAGCTATCTTCAGCTGACTGAGTATTAACTCGCCCTGCCTTGGCTGAGATTGGAAACAAGCAGATGAAAGACACTAGCATCTGGTGCAGAATAACAAGTGGCTATCACAGTTACCACCCCGGCTCCCTTAGTCCAACGAGATGATATGTAGAATTCTGAACAAACTCACAGAAAACAAACACACTTAGATAGTTAGAGTAGACTTTACTGAACTTCAGAAGGTCCATGTGGTGGAATCAAACTCTGAGCAGCTGCCTATAAATTGTAGATGTCACTGGGCCATCTGTGCATTGCCAGAAACCTCTGCTTTGATATTATAGTTGCTGCAAGTTTAACACAAATCTACAAAGTCAGATTTACGCGTTAGTGAATGGTTTTGCAAATGAGTGCACTGAAATGTGCTAATTGCTTTCGAGGCAGAGCGCGTGTACAGCTGGGTTTTACAATGAAGATACAGGCAATTCCCCACATGATGTGGCCCTCTGAGTAAACACATGCTCCACAAATCCCTGTGAGGAGAGTACAGTCCTTCATTCTATTAGATCAGGTCTCCCGCACTGAGTTTCGTTTATTGTCACCTGTACCAAGGTACAGCAAAGAGCTTTTGTTGTGTGCAAACCAGTCAGTGGAATGACAATACATGATTACCATCGAGCTGTCCACAGTGTTGTGGTGGCTAACCCTTGAGGTCCAGGATGATGGTGTACGTTCCATTGATTTTATGAACTCTCAGGCGGTTTATGAGTCTAACGTTGAGCGATTGAATCAAGTATTCACCACTTTCATGCCGGTCCTTGACGAGGAGCTTCCAGCCATCACGTAGACCGCTCCCCTCGCCCTTCCCCCTTCGCCGAACATCTTGAGTGAAGTTCTGTGTTGCTCACAGAACGAAGACGCCTGTGCATGCGTGCGTGTGTTTAACGTGTGCTTGATGTTGCACTCCAAGAAGCACACGCTCCTTCACAAATCAATCAACTCATTCCAATGGCAAGGGAACCAAGACGATCGGAGCTGATAGATCTGTTGTAGTCTTCATCCGCCTTCTCAGCCACTGAGTTCAAGATAACTTTTGTCCGCCTGGTCCCCCGTTGAGGTCTTGTAGGTTGGATCAGTGTACAGATACATGATAAAGGGAATAACGCTCAGTGCAAGGTAAAACCAGTAAAGCCTGGTCAAAGATAGTCCGAGGGTCTCCAATGAGGTAGATAGTAGATCAGGCCCACTCTCTGGTTGTGTTGCCTGATAACAGCTGGGAAGAAACTGTCCCTGAATCTGGAGGTGTGCGTTTTCACACTTCTGTACCTCTTGCCCGATGGGAGAGGGGAGAAGAGGGAGTGACCAGGACGATACTGGTCCTTGATTATGTTGCTGGCCTTGCCGAGGCAGCGTGAGGTGTAGATGGAGTCAATGGAAGGGAGGTTGGTTTGTGTGATGGTCTGGGCTGCTGGCCTTGCCGAGGCAGCGTGAGGTATAGATGGAGTCAATGGAAGGGAGGTTTGTGTGATGGTCTGGGCTGCGTCCACAATTCTCATCAATTTATTGTGGTCTTGGATGGAGGTAGATAAATGGAGCAGAGATAGATAGATTCTTGATTAGTGCGGGTGTCAGGAATTATGGAGAAAAGGTACGAGAATGGGGTTAGGAGGGAGAGATAGATCAGCCATGATTGAATGGCGGAGTAGACTTGATGGGCCGAATGGCCTAATTCTGCTCCAATCATTTATGAACAGACCAAAAGTGATATCAAACATACCTGTGTTTATTTGTCGTGGGAGGGAGGGCTTCCTCTCTGGGGCTGAAGACGTGATTGTTTAGCTGTGGATTACAACCGAATGCATTCATTCGGTTACACACAGCATCAATGAAAATCAATGAATTCTCCAGTTCACTAGTCCTATTGATCTTATTAATACTCACTGCTTAGCAGAATTCTAATCAAATATGAGCCACTTATAATGGGGAAGATCTGCCCTGATTCACCAATGACAAATTATCTCACTCACCTCCCAGAGTTCACTTCTGTTTGAGTCTTTAGACTTTAGAGATACGTGGTGGAAACAGGCCCTTCTGCCCACCGAGTCTGCACCGGCCAGCGATCACCCTGTACACCGAGTCTGCGAAACCAGCGATCACCCTGTACACCGAGTCTGCACCGCCCAGTGATCACCCTGTACACCGAGTCTGCACTGACCAGCGATCACCCTGTACACCGAGTCTGCACTGACCAGCGATCACCCTGTACACCGAGTCTACACCGAGTCTGCCACGACCAGCGATCACCCTGTACACCGAGTCTGCACCGGCCAGCGATCACCCTGTACACCGAGTCTACACCGAGTCTGCCACGACCAGTGATCACCCTGTACACCGAGTCTGCACCGAGTCTGCCACGACCAGTGATCACCCTGTACACCGAGTCTACACCGAGTCTGCCACGACCAGTGATCACCCTGTACACCGAGTCTGCCACGACCAGCGATCACCCTGTACACCGAGTCTGCACCGGCCAGCGATCACCCTGTACACCAGCACTGTCCGACACACGAGGGACAATTTACTGAAGCCAATTAACCTACAAACCTCTCCGTCTTTGGAGTGTGGGAAGAAACCAGAGCTCCTGGAGACAACCCACATGGTCACAGGAAGAACGTACAAACTCGGCACAGGCAACACCTGTAGTCAGGATGGAACCCGGGTCTCTGGCGCTGCGATGCAGCAACTCTACCGCTGAGCCACCGTGTTGCCCCTGTTGAGATGAATGTTAGCAAGGCAATACAACTGGGTTCAGGAGCAGTGATGTCTCCCGCTGATATCAGAACAAAGAGCAGTACAGCACAGGACCAGGCCCTTTGGCCCATTTATCAACGGTTCTATCAGAGGCTGGAGCGTGGCCCCAATCACCCAACCCACCTCATGGCAGACATTGAACTTTTTCTCTGTAACCGTGATGCTCGGGTGAGTGAGACTAAATGCAAATTGTAGGAACAGCATCTCACATTTCGCTTGAGCAGTTTAGACCCCAGCGGTATGAATATTGATTGATCTAACTTTGTAACCTTTGCATTCCTTGTCTCTCCGTCCCTCCCCCACCCTAGTCATCATACTAGTTTCATTGTTGTCCTGTTGAGTTACACTGTTTGCATTACTCGTTATCACCTTCTCCACAACCAACAATTGACCATTGTGGGCTCCACATTTCCTTGATCATTGTTGCTCGATTTGATTTGTCCTTTTGCATACCTTTCATTCATTTGTTCTATGTATCTGTTCATATCTCTCGGTTCCCCCTCCCTTGACTCTCAGTCTGAAGAAGGGTCTCGACCCAAAACGTCACCTATCCATGTTCTCCACAGATGCTGCCCGACCCGCTGAGTTACTCCAGCACTGTGAAACGTCACCTATCCATGTGCTGCACAGATGCTGCCCGACCCGCTGAGTTACTCCAGCACTGTGAAACGTCACCTATCCATGTGCTGCACGGATGCTGCCTGACCCGCTGAGTTACGCCAGCACTGTGAAACGTCACCTATCCATGTGCTGCACAGATGCTGCCCGACCCGCTGAGTTACGCCAGCTTGCTTGTGTCTATATTTAAGAGATGTATAGATTTCTAGATAAGCAGTAAGGGATGACAGCAGATACGTGGTATTGAAGTGGAGAACCAACCAGGATAGTATTAGATGACAGAGCTGGTTGGAAGGGCCAAATGGCCTACTGTGATAAAATAATCAAGGTAGTGAGAGTTGGACAGAATATGGAAAGACGATTAAATCACGTGAAATTGAGCAACAGATGTGTTCCTGTTTCTTATGTTTTTATATAAGTGGAGATTCAAAAATCATCTTCAAAAAAGGAAAATAATAGTCATAAGGTCATAAGTTATAGGAATAGAATTAGGCCATTTGGCCCATCAAGTCTACTCCACCATTCAATCATGGCTGATCTATCTCTCCCTCCTAACCCCATTCTCCTGCCCTCTCCCCATAACCTCTGACACCCGCACTAATCAAGAATCTATCTCTGCCTTCAAAATATCCACTGACTTGGCCTCCACAGCCTTCTGTGGCAATGAATTCCACAATAATTCTAAATTCCAAAAGCATTTCCACATAAACATCAGCCTGCTTTGTGTTTCCGTGATGCATCCGTATTATTGACGCCACTGCTCAGCATTGGGTGGAATGGTTTCACCCCCGGTCTACGTGAAAGTACACGGCAAATGTCACAAGTGATAGGTCTCTCCAGCGACAGCATCATTTATTTCCAAGATGGTACGCACCAGGAACACTTATAAATAACCACAAAATGCTACATTTTCCAACAGATGCCCATTAAACCTTGATATATTACCCGTGTTAGTAGGATAAAATTGCAACTTTCAAAACCAAGGTTACATCTCCAATATGATTCATGCAGAATATTTTTGAGCTGCATTAGAATTCCATCTTGAGAAAATAGATACCTCTGAAACATAGTCGTAGAAGTGATTGTCCTGATTGGAATATCCATTTTGATCTTTCTTAATGATAAGAGGAAAATATAAATCGACAGTGCCCAAGGGCGGAATGCAGCAAGTCCAATCAAAATGCTGACTTGGCCCAACTGAGCTGTGGATGGCTTGTGTTCAAAGCCTGACTTCATATAAATCAATGCTTTCGTTGTGTGCTGTCTGCTTCCAGCTAATTGACAGTGGCTGTTGCAAGCAAATGTGAAGCCACCTTTGGAATTGGACGCTGTTTTTGAACACATCGATTACTTTTGAATATTGTTCTTGGCTCATTTCTAACTTCATTAACTTGGAATAAATTTTAGTCGGATTAATAAGTAATGCTTTGTGAAGTTTAGGAATGGAAAGGCATTGCAGCTTTGAAGAGCACTTTAAAGTTCTTTAGAAGATTCTTTCAATATGAAGATTTATCCAGCAAACCTTAACCTTCATAACATTTGACTATTGACTATTGACCATTTGCTCTGTCCAAATCCTGTCAATTTAGCTGGATGTATGCAGCCCAGAACACCAGCTGCATTGGAGCCAGAACCAAAGAAGCACACCTACACATCTATTTTGTCCGAGGTCTGAACTCCAACAATTCAGACCAACATCTACAGAGGCATTGTACAAAGCAAACCATCAGATTGCATTCAATTGATGACAATGCAAGATATCTTGGGTGCATCCAAGCCAGTATAGTTCCAGTCACACACAAAGGCCACAGCACATCATGCACTGAAGTTCAAAAGGCGACTGGAACCCCCAACAAATGGAAAGTGCCCAGCAACACTCTCCCCAGCCGTGGGCCTGTAAAGCATGAGAACTATATCAGATTGTTCTACCCAAACGTACTTAATGCTTTTGCAGGCCGAGACAGTATCAGGTTCAATTGTCAATGATGCAAAAATGCTAACAGCATTTTATACCATACCATTATTTATAAATTATATACACCGATCAGCCAAAACATTATGACCACTGACAGGCGAAGTGAATAACATTGATTATCTTGTTACAATGGCACCTGTCAAGGGGTGGGATATATTAGGCAGCAAGTGAACAGTCAGTTCTTGAAGTTGATGTGTTGGATGCAGGAGAAATGGGCAGGAGTAAAGACCTGAGCGACTTTGACAAGGGCCAAATTGTTATGGCCAGACAACTGGGTCAGAGCACCTCTGAAACGGCAAGGCTTGTGGGGTGCTCCCGGTCAGCAGTGGTGAGTAACTACCGACAGTGGTCCGAGGAGGGACAGGGTGTTGGGCGCCCAAGGCTCATCGATGCGCGAGGGCAACGAAGGCTATCCCGTCTGGTCCGAACCGACAGAAGGTCGACTGTGGCACAAGTCACGGAAAATGTTAATGGTGGTCACGGGAGGAATGTGTCACAATACACAGTGCATCGCACCCTGCTGCGTATGGGGCTGCACACGGAGGACCAACGGCATATTAGGCAGGTGGTCATAATGTTTTGGCTCTTCAGGTCATAATGTTTTGGCTCTTCAGGTCATAATGTTTTGGCTGATCGGTGTATCATAAATAGCCTCAAAAGTCTACATTTCCTTTGTACAATTGTTATCACTGATGTAATATGTCCATGGTGTAAATTATGATAAATTTATTATGATAAATTTATTATGATAAATTTAAGAATAGTGATATTAATGCAGACTGCTGAGATATTACCAAGCATCGCAGAATGGCTACTTTTAATTAGCTGATGATATCAACATATTTATCACTGTGGTTCACTCTGGTCTAACTTAATGACTTGGAAGGACTCGTGCTGTCTTTAATAAACCATAGAAAATCAAAGATCAATTTAAGAACATTACAAGGCAGACAATTCAAATTACACAATGCTGATCAATCTTAATTTCACAGCCTCTGGTTTGGGGCAGCAGGAGGGAAGAACATCGATGTCGGGAGTTAATTCCACCAGTCAACGAGACCATCACTAATTTAGACTTTAGAGATACCGTGCGGAAACAGGCCCTTCGGCCCACCGAGTCCACGCCGACCAGCGAACCCCCCCGTACACAGGCACTATCCTACACACTAGGAACCATTTACAACTTTACCGAAGCCAATTAACTTACAAACCTGCACGTCTTCAGAGTGTTGGAGGAAACCGAAGCACCCGGAGAAAACCCATGCGGTCACAGGGAGAACATACAAACTCCGTACAGATTCAGGATCAGACCCGGGTCTCTGGTGCTGTGAGGCAGCAACTCTACCGCTGAGCTACTAAACCTCCTGAATGTACTGTAGGTGTGTTAATCTGCAACATAGCCACACTCCATAACCCCAGGTTCATTACTAAACCTACTCAGCAATTTCATTTTGACAAACAGAGGAGAGCAAGTGTTATCAAGTGCTAGATAACAACTTTGTGTTATGTGTTTTTCAATGCTTTCCCTGAATGACCAGAATTGCATGTTTTTCAGTGTTTGCATTGCTGTCCCTCTGTTTACACAAATGGGTTGCAAAACTTAATGTTTCAACAGAGACACAAGGAACTGCAGATGCTGGTTTATATAAAAAGACACAAAGTGCTGGAGTAACTCAGCAGGTCAGGCAGCATCTCTGGAGAACATGGATAGGGGACGTTTCACAAAGTGCTGGGGTAACTCAGCGGGTCAGGCAGCATCTCTGGAGAACATGGATAGGCGACGTTTCACAGAGTGCTGGAGTAACTCAGTGGGTCAGGCAGCATCTCTGGAGAACATGGATAGGCGACGTTTCACAGAGTGCTGGAGTAACTCAGTGGGTCAGGCAGCATCTCTGGAGAACATGGATAGGCGACGTTTCACAGAGTGCTGGAGTAACTCAGTGGGTCAGGCAGCATCTGTGGAGAACATGGATAGGTTGTGTTTTGGGTTGGGACCTTATCCATGTTCTCTAGAAATACTGTCTGATTGACAGAGATACTCCAGTAAAATAATTAGAAAAAAATAATTTCGGTTTCTAATGTGGTGAATGGATTTGGAGGTCAATATAAACGGTATCCACATATATTTTACATGTATAACTTTTATAGCTCTTTAATAAAAAACAAGTTCATCCATTATGTGTGACTCAATCCTTTCCAAATCCACCTTCGGTCTACAGATACAAGGAACTGCAGAGGCCGTTCCATGTTCTCCAGAGACGCTGCCTGACCCATCTTGCTACCCAAGCATTGTGTGTCTTTTTTCCAGCTTGGCTGCTTGATGACCTCTACTTTTGTTCAGTGGTGATTGACTCCATCTACACCTCACGCTGCCTCGGCAAGGCCAGCAGCCCAGACCATCACACAAACCAACCTCCCTTCCATTGACTCCATCTCACGCTGCCTCGGCAAGGCCAGCAGCATAATCAAGGACGAGTCGCACCCTGGCCACTCCCTCTTCTCCCCTCTCCCATCGGGCAAAATGTACAGTAGTGTGAAAACGCAAACCTCCAGATTCAGGGACAGTTTCTTCCCAGCTGTTATCAGGCAACTGAATCATCCCACCACAACCAGAGAGCAGTGCTGAACTACTATCTTCCTCTTTGGTGACCCTTGGATTATTCTTGATCAGACTTTGCTGGCTTTACCTTGCACTAAACGTTAGTCCCTTTATCATATATCAGTACATTGTAAATGGCTCGATTGTAATCATGTATTGTCTTTCTGCTGACTGGTTAGCACGCAACAAAAGCTTTTTACTGTACCTCGGTACATGTGACAATAAACTAAACTGGATGTACTGTACTATATGATAACATTGCCCTTCATTATTCATTCCAAATAATTATCTATAGTAGACCAACAATTCCTGCTTTCAATCTTTTATTGTGTAGAAAGGAACTGCAGATGCTGGTATATACTAAAGATAGTCACAAAGTGCTGGAGTAACTCTTCGGGTCAGGCAGCATCAGATTGAAGAAAGGTCTCAACCCGAAACGTCACCCATCCTTTTTCTCCACAGATGCTGCCTGACCCGCTGAGTTACTCCAGCACTCTGTGAAACGTCACCTATCCATGTTCTCCAGAGATGCTGCCTGACCCGCTGAGTTACTCCAGCAATCTGTGAAACGTCACCTATCCATGTTCTGCACAGATGCTGCCTGACCCGCTGAGTTACTCCAGCACTCTGTGTCTATCTTCAATCCTTTATTGTTCGCAAATAGGTAGTAAATAAATAATTTATAATTTTCCCATCCAACGGAGTAGACACTGAATCAAAGCAGCGTATTAAAATTATGGCCAAGCCATTCACCCAATTCTCAACCAATTATAATCATAGAGTGATGTAGCATGGAAACAGGACCTTCAGCCAAACTTTCCCACATCGACCATATGTCCCATCTACACTAGTCCCACCTGCCTGTGTTTACCCCACATCCCTCTAAACCTGTGCTATCCACCCACATACCTGTCTAATTGTTTCTTAAAATTCTCCAAAAACACCTCAGGAAATGTATCAAACTGAGGATTCCGCCTTTGTTACCCAGCCTAATTTCTTTATATATCTCGTCTTTTACCCATTAAAATAACTCATACAGGGAAGACTATTGTAAACATTACACATTCACTATATTATTAACACGAACTCCAAATAAAACTCTGCTCTCAAAATAGAAATCTGACTGCACAATAGATTAGAATAAAAACCTCAATTTTAACAATAGTTTCAATCTTTCACTCATTTGTATTTTCACTGGAATTTCAGGTGTCATATCCCCTATTACAGGTGAAAACTGACAACAGTTATTCATCAGGTCTGTCATTTTATTTTTATTTTCGTTATTACTCACTTCTGTTATTCATCTACATTCTATATCTGTTGTGAGATCCACATTATATCTCCGAGATGCTGCAGAATGATAATGATTCAGTGAGGCATAAAGGGAGATGACATTAAGATAACAGTCATCAGTGTAACTACGGTAAGTGTCACGTTGTGAACCTGAACAGTCTACCTCTTCCTCAGCGGGTTTGGAGTGATCTTGTGTTCAACCGCTCAAACGGCTCGACCATTTCATGCTGAATTTTATAAACTTAAGCAATTGTTGGTGGAACAAAGAGGAATCGTTCAGTTCTCCCTGTTGCTGGACACTTTAATTCTCCTTCCCATTCCTACAGAACTTTCTGTCCTAGGGCTCCTCCATTGTCAGAGTGAGGCTAAACGCCAATTGGAGCATTTCATATTTTGCTTGGGCAGCTTACAGCCCAGTGCTATGAATATTGATTTCTCTCACTTCAGGTAGCCCCAGCATTCCCTCTCTTTCTATCCCTCCCCCACCCAAGTCACACCAGCGTCTCATTTTCACCTTACAAACAGCCAACAATGGCCTGTTTCCTTTATCATCGTTACTTTTTTGCGTATCTTTCATTCATTGTTCTTCATCTCTCCATATCATCATCTATATCTCTCGTTTCCCTTATCCCTAAACCCGAAACATCACCCATTCCTTCTCTCCAGAGATGCTGCCTGTCCCGCTGAGTTACTCCAGCATTTTGTGTCTATCTTCAGTTTAGTTTAGTTTTGAGATGCAGCTTGGAAACAGGCTCTTCGGATCACCGAGTCCACGCCGATCGGCCATCTCCAAGTACACTAGCACTATCCTACACACCAGACATCATTTACAATTATATGAAAGCCAATTAACCTACAAACCCTTTCTTGGAATGTCTTCGGAATGGGGAGGAAACCGGAGCGCCCGGAGAAAACCCACGCAATCCCAGGGAGAACGTAAAAACTCCATACAAACACCACCCGTGGTTAGGATCGAACCCTGGTCTCTGGTGTTGTAAAGCAGCAACTCTACTGCTGCACCACCTGTCCTATTATGAGATCAGTACGTTGGAGCTACTGGTAATAATATAGCCTATAATGGGTATCATGGATTTGTGGATTAATGTCCATTAATTATTATCCATTAATAAATTATAATGGATTATGTAATGTGCTACCCAATATTTTAATAGACAAAAGTAAATTGGCTTAACCCACATCAAAATTGGAACAACTGAGCTTGTATTCACTAGAATTTAGAAGGATGAGAAGGGATCTTATAGAAAAGTACAAAATTATAAAAGGACTGGACAAGCTTGATGAAGGAAAAATGTTCCCAATGTTGGGGAAGTCCAGAACCAGGCGCCACAGTCTAAGAATAAAGGGGAGGCCATTTAAAACTGTGGGTTGAAAAAACTTTTTCACCCAGAGAGTTGTGAATTTGTGGAATTCTCTGCCACAGAGGGCCATAGAGGCCAATTCACTGGATGAATTTAAAAGAGAGTTAGATAGAGCTCTAGGGGTTAGTGGAATCAAAGGATATGGGGAGAAGGCAGGCACAGGTTACTGATTGTGGATGATCAGCCATGATCACAATGAATGGCGGTGCTGGCTCGAAGGGCCAAATGGCCTCCTCCTGCACCTATTTTCTAAAATGGAACAGGAGGAAATGTATTATAAACGCTGGATATATTTATCTGCTAATGTGGTCAAATTTTGTTACAGGATCTGAATAGGAACCATAGAAACAAATGCACTGTGCTCAGTGTCAACATGAAGCTGGGACAGGAGAAGACAAGAGGTGGTAATTGTTCTCTCCAGCCACCCTGGACATGACGATATTGGTAATTGTTCTCTCCAGCCACCCTGGACATGACGATATTGGTAATTGTTCTCTCCAGCCACCCTGGACATGACGATATTTGCACATCAGATTTAAAGCTAACTCAGAATCCAAATGTTTTTATTTCCAAAGTAATCAGATGGATGAAACATCTAGATCAAACAGTGAACAAAAGCTTTTCACTGTACATCGGTTCACGTGACAATAAACTAAACTGTAAACACATCGTCATGCAGAGTTGCCCAAGTATATATCTCCAGCATTGATGTTTGACCTTTCCACACCATCCTGAAGAAGGGTCTCGACCCAAAACGTCACCCATTCCTTCTCTCCAGAGATGCTGCCTGTCCCGCTGAGTTACTCCAGCATTTTGTGTCTATCTTCGGTTTAAACCAGCGTCTGCAGTTCCTTCCTACATATCCTCTGCCCTGTACTGTGGGGAGTGGAGGTCTCTACAAAACTCTGCAATATTTGCTTTCAATGCCATTTCCTAGACCCACTCTGCTCCCCCCCCTTCCTTATGTGTTTGAAGCTCAAGTCTGAGCAGGTTGGACAATGCCCGAAATCATGTCTTGTGATCGTGCCTTGTGATCGTGCCCTGTGATCGTGCCTTGTGATCGTGCCCTGTGATCGTGCCTTGTGATCGTGCCCTGTGATCGTGCCTTGTGATCGTGCCCTGTGATCGTGCCCTGTGATCGTGCCCTGTGATCGTGCCCTGTGATCGTGCCTTGTGATCGTGCCTTGTGATCGTGCCCTGTGATCGTGCCTTGTGATCGTGCCTTGTGATCGTGCCTTGTGATCGTGCCCTGTGATCGTGCCCTGTGATCGTGCCCTGTGATCGTGCCCTGTGATCGTGCCTTGTGATCGTGCCCTGTGATCGTGCCCTGTGATCGTGCCCTGTGATCGTGCCCTGTGATCGTGCCTTGTGATCGTGCCTTGTGATCGTGCCTTGTGATCGTGCCTTGTGATCGTGCCTTGTGATCGTGCCCTGTGATCGTGCCTTGTGATCGTGCCCTGTGATCGTGCCCTGTGATCGTGCCCTGTGATCGTGACTTGTGATCGTGCCTTGTGATCGTGCCCTGTGATCGTGCCTTGTGATCGTGCCCTGTGATCGTGCCCTGTGATCGTGCCCTGTGATCGTGCCTTGTGATCGTGCCCTGTGATCGTGCCTTGTGATCGTGCCTTGTGATCGTGCCTTGTGATCGTGCCTTGTGATCGTGCCTTGTGATCGTGCCTTGTGATCGTGCCTTGTCTTTCTGCTGACTGGTTAGCATGTAACAAAGGTTTTTCACTGTACCTCGGTACACGTGACAATAAACTAAAACTGAAAGGCCTGGTGAATTCCACCAACACAATAACATATTCACATTGTAGAAACAAAGAACTGCAGATGCTGGCTAATACACAAAAGACACAGAGTGCTGGAGTAACTCAACGGGTCAGGCAGCATCTGTGGAGAACATGGATAGGTGACGTTTCGGGTCGGGACCTTTCTTCAGACTGATCAATCATGGTATTCATTTCAATAATATCACTTCCGTTATATTGTAACCATATGAACTATTCCCAAGTTAATTAACACAATAATACCAAAGAACCCATCAATTCTTCTTCAACCTTGGTGTTTACACCGAGAAGAATGCATTAAAGTCTACCTACTCTACAGAGCAAACTGAGCCCTTATCTGTACACAGAGACAGTGCCATGGAATTTGATACACTGACTTGATGATGGAATTTTAGCTCTCTATCTGCATTCTGAGTTGCACCATATCCAATATGTTGTAATTTGCAAAATGTCTATTTAATCCAGAACATTTCTTTGGCTTTCCAGTTAAATAACAAAGCAGTGGGACTAATACTGTAATTTAATACCATGGGTGTCCTTGTAATTTTACCTCCTGTCGCGTGACAAAGCTATTTTCTGTGTGCCTAGTCAATAATTTCTATTTCTTTTACATCTCTGTAATTTTAAAGCATGATGGACTCAATTTAATGTTAGCACCAGTCACAAAATGCTCAAATACCCGCGGCCTCCTGTGTGTAAGGTGCAGTCTCTGGTGTCCCAGTAATTCAGTCTGCTGATACGGTGGCATGTGTTAGAAACATAGAAACATAGAAAATAGGTGCAGGAGTAGGCCATTTGGCCCTTCGACCCTGCACCGCCATTCAATATGATCATGGCTGATCATCCAGCTCTCCACACCCCCTGATCCCTTTAGCCACAAGGGCCACATCTAACTCCCTCTTAAATATAGGCAATGAACTGGCCTCAACTGCCTTCTGTGGCAGAGAATTCCACAGACTCACCACTCTCTGGATGAAGAAATGTTTTCTCATCTCGGTCCTAAAAGACTTCCCCCTTATCCTTAAGCTGTGACCCCTGGTTCTGGACTCCCCCAACCGATTGGGAGAAGGGGAGATGCAACGTGACCTGGGTGTCATGGTGCACCAGTCATTGAAAGCAAGCATGCAGGTGCAGCAGGCAGTGAAGAAAGCGAATGGTATGTTGGCATTCATAGCAAGAGGATTTGAGTTTAGGAGCAGGGAGGTTCTGCTGCAGTTGTACAGGGCCTTGGTGAGACCGCACCTGGAGTATTGTGTGCAGTTTTGGTCTCCTAACCTGAGGAAAGACGTTCTTGCCTTAGAGGGAGTACAGAGAAGGTTCACCAGATTGATCCCTGGGATGGCGGGACTTACATATGAGGAAAGACTAGATAGACTGGGCTTGTACTCGCTGGAATTTAGAAGACTGAGGGGGGATCTTTTAGAAACATATAAAATTCTTAAGGGATTGGAGAGGCTAGATGCGGGAAGATTGTTCCCGATGTTGGGGGAGTCCAGAACCAGGGGTCACAGCTTAAGGATAAGGGGGAAGTCTTTTAGGACCGTGATGAGAAAACATTTCTTCACACAGAGAGTGGTGAGTCTGTGGAATTCTCTGCCACAGAAGGTAGTTGAGGCCAGTTCATTGGCTATATTTAAGAGGGAGTTAGATGTGGCCCTTTTTGCTAAAGGGATCAGGGGGTATGGAGAGAAGGCAGGTACAGGCTACTGAGCTGGATGATCAGCCATGATCATATTGAATGGCGGTGCAGGCTCGAAGGGCCGAATGGCCTACTCCTGCACCTATTTTCTATGTTTCTATGTTTCTATGTTTCTATGTTTCTATAACATCGGGAACAATCTTCCCGCATCTAGCCTCTCCAACCCCTTAAGAATTTTATATGTTTCTATAAGATCTCCCCTCAGTCTTCTAAATTCCAGCGAGTACAAGCCCAGTCTATCCAGTCTTTCCTCATATGAAAGTCCCGCCATCCCAGAGATCAATCTGGTGAACCTTCTCTGTACTCCCTCTAAGGCAAGAACGTCTTTCCTCAGGTTAGGACACCAAAACTGCACACAATACTCCAGGTGCGGTCTCACCAAGGCCCTGTACAACTGCAGCAGAACCTCCCTGATCCTAAACTCAAATCCTCTTGCTATGAATGCCAACATACCATTCACTTTCTTCACTGCCTGCTGCACCTGCATGCTTGCTTTCAATGACTGGTGCACCATGACACCCAGGTCACGTTGCATCTCCCCTTCTCCCAATCGGTCACCATTCAGGTAATACTCTGCTTTCCTGTTCTTGCCGCCAAAGTGGATAACCTCACATTTATCCACATTATATTGCATCTGCCATGCATTTGCCCACTCGCCTAATCTATCCAAGTCACTCTGCAGCCTCCTAGCATCCTCCTCGCAGCTAACACTGCCACCCAGCTTCGTGTCATCCGCAAACTTAGAGATGTTGCATTCAATTCCCTCGTCCAAATCATTAATATACACTGTAAATAACTGGGGTCCCAGCACTGAGCCTTGCGGTACCCCACTAGTCACTGCCTGTCATTCCGAAAAGGACCCGTTTATTCCTACTCTTTGCTTCCTGTCCGCCAACCAATTTTCTATCCACCTCAACACTGAACCCTCAATACCGTGTGCTTTAAGTTTGTACACCAATCTCCTATGTGGGACCTTATCGAAGGCCTTCTGAAAGTCCAGATATAACACATCGACTGGTTCTCCCTACTAGTTACATCCTCGAAAAATTCTATAAGATTCGTCAGACATGATTTGCCTTTGGTAAATCCATGCTGACTTTGTCCGATGATTTCACCACTTTCCAAATGTGATGCTATCACATCTTTAATAACTGACTCTAGCATTTTCCCCACTACCGATGTTAGGCTAACTGGTCTATAATTCTCCGTTTTCTCTCTCCCTCCCTTTTTAAAAAGTGGGGTTACATTAGCTACCCTCCAGTCCTCAGGAACTACTCCAGAATCTAAAGAGTTTTGAAAAATTATCACTAATGCATCCACTATTTCTGAGGCTACTTCCTTAAGCACTCTGGGATGCAGCCTGTCTGGCCCTGGGGATTTATCTGCCTTTAATCCATTTAATTTACCTAACACCACTTCCCGACTAACCTGGATTTCCCTCAGTTCCTCCATCTCATTAGACCCCCGGTCCCCCTCTATTTCCGGCAGACGGTTTATGTCTTCCTTAGTGAAGACAGAACCAAAGTATTTGTTCAATTGGTCTGCCATCTCCTTGTTCCCTATGAACTTTGCACAGTGCGCCCGAGACATTATTTTTATCCACTGTTCGGGTGATTCACAATGTTGGCCACACCTTGTTGTATGGGGGATGCCTGCATTGACTACTCTGCACAAAGCTTGCAATCTAGCAGTCTAGGATGGTGGTAGAGATGCTGCCTTACAGCGCCTGAAACCCGGGTTCAATCCTGACCTCTGGCGCTGTCTGTTCGGAGTTTTGCACATTCTCCCTGCGACCTCGTGGGTTTTCTTTGGGTGCTCCGGTTTCCTTTCACATTCCAAAGACCTGTTGGTTTGTAGTTTCATTGGCTTCAGTAAATTGTCCCTAATGTCATAAGTTCAAAAGGTCATAAGTGATTGGAGTAGAATTAGGCCATTTGGCCCATCACGTTTACTCCGCCATTCAATCATGGCTGATCTATCTCTCCCTCCTAACCCCATTCTCCTGCCTTCTCCCCATAACCTCTGACACCAACACTGATCAAGAATCTATCTCTGCCTTAAAAATATCCACTGATCAACCTCCTCCAATAGCTCAGGCCCTCGAGTCCTGGCAACATTCTTGTAAATCTTCTCTGCACCCTTTCCAACTTCATGACATCCTCATGGCAGGTTGATCAAAACGGAACACTTACCCTATCATCTCCCGAGACTTCCTCTCCCCTGACTCTCCTTCTGAAGAAGGGTCTCGACCCAAAACGTCACCCATTGTTTCTCTCCAGAGATGCTGCCTGTTCCGCTGAGTTACTCCAGTTTTTTGTGCCTATTTACAGTATTCCAAATACGGCCTCACCAACCTCTGGGACAATTTAATACAACGTCCAGACTTCTACACTCAATACTCTTGCATAACAATCTGGGTTTTGTTTTGCTCATCATTACCAATGTCGTTTCAAATACCAGATTATTCATTTAAATTGCAGTTACCTTAATCCCTGCAGCACAACCATGACCTGTGTGTCTTGGAGACTACAACAACATTCAGTCTGGAGAAGGGACTGACCAGTAATGTCGCCTGTCCATGTTCTCCAGAGATGCTGCCTGACCCGCTGAGTTACTCCGGCACTCTGTGTCTATCCCCACTTGCTCGCTGTCTACAGTACTCGCTGCTGGGGTGGGGAGGGGAGCGGAGGGGGGCGGAGGGAGGGGAGCGGAGGGGTGGGGTGGGGAGGAGTGGGGGTGAGCAAGTGGCCGGTGGCGGGGACAGGCGACGTGACTCTGGCCTCACGTCCCAGGATAGCATTTGGCGAACGACACGTGTGTTATTACAGCACAGCACAGCTCGCTTGGCCAAGGTTTGTATAGAAGCTGACACATCTCCACTAGCCCTGGGTTCCCTGCACAGGTGAGGAATGATGATGATACCTGGGCAGGAGTGTCCGTCTGCTGCTCCTGTCCCGCCTCAAGTCAGGCAGGAGGTCACCGGTCATTGGTCACCTCCCGCTGGGTCAATGTGAGCGGCCCCTGACCCAAGGGCCCGTCTCTAAACTAAACGAGTAAAACTGAACACAAGAGACATCAATATACGATTATCACCAACTAAACTAGGAACAGTCTTTACACAAATATTGTATCTTTGAATTTATTAAAGATATTTTAGTTTATGATGTTATTTGTTTTTTATTCTAGAGATACAGTGTGGATACAGCCAGGCCCTGCGGCCCACAGCAGGCAGGGACAATGTTTACATTCACCAAGCCAACTGACCTACAAACCTGCAGGGCTTTGGAGTGTGGGAGGAGGAAACCGAAGATCTCAGAGAACTGATGCTGCAGGTAAGAATGTTAACCTTCCATTCCCGGTGAACGTACAAACTCCGCACCAAAGACACTAGAGGAGCAAGATAGACCACTCGGCCCTAAACACCGCGGTACGTCACGGTACCATTTTAGTCGGCAGAAACTTCCAGAAACATTTAAAAAGAAAAATAACAAAAATCTGTGAATTGACAGATGAGATATATTCTGCATTTTAATTGGTATCATCACACATACTGTTCCCCCAAAACACTGATTACACTGCGAGAGGCAGAGCGAACGGCGGGATTTGCCCACTAAAATGGCTCCTTTGCGTACTACACTTCAGTACAGGCGATTTCAATGGAGTGGTCCATCTTGTTCCTCTCGTATCTTTGCTCCGTACAGACAGTGCCCGGAGTCGGGATCGAACCCGGGTCTCCGGCGCTGCATTCGCTTTAAGGCAGCAACTCTACCACTGCGCCACCTATCTTTGAGTACCGATTTAACAGACAATAGACAATAGGTGCAAGACTAGGCCATTCGGCCCTTCGAGCCAGCACCACCATTCAATGTGATCATGGCTGATCATTCTGACCTGTTCTGATGCTGCAGGTCAGAATTTTAATGTTCCATTTTCGGTACACACGATGAATAAACATACTCAACCCTCGATCTGCTGGCTGTTTAGACATTGCTGTTTCCATCGTCTCTTTCAACTTCTATCCACACAGATTTTTGTAACTCCCAGTAAGTAGCCAGCATGTACAACTACTGCAGGTACTATCATACCGTTTAAGAGACATTTGAACATGTATGTGGGCAGGACAGATTTAGAGGGGTTTGGACCAAGCATGGGCAGGTGGGCCACGTGTAGTTGGTCAACATGGATAGGTTGGGCCGAATGGCCTGTTTCCATGCAGTATCACTCTATGACTATGACTCTATTCGAGAACACAAAAGGCTGCAAATGCTGGAATTTTGAGGATTAAACAAACTGCTGGAGGAACTCAGTGGGTCAGGCAGCATCTGTGGAGGAAAAGGACAAACAATACTTTTGGTCGGGGCGCTTCTTTGGGAATCAGTCAGTCTGAAGAAGGGTCCTGAACCAAATCTTTGTCCATCCATTCTCTCCACAGATGCTGCCTGGCCCTCTGAGCTCCTCCAACACTTTGTGTTTTGTTTAAGTACAACCACTGGAGTTTAGAAGGATGAGAGGGGATCTTATAGGAACATATAAAATTCTGAAAGGATTGGACAGGCTAGATGCAGGAAAACTGTTCCCCATGTTGGGGGAATCCAGAACCAGGGGTCACAGAAAATGAGGGGTAGGTCATTTAGGACTGAGATGAGGAAAAACGTTTTCACCCAGAGAGTTGTGAATCTGTGGAATTCTCTGCCAAAGAAGGCAAGGGAGAGAGGGAGAGTTAGATTTAGCTCATCGGGCTGACGGAATCAAGGAATATGGGGAGAGGGCAAGAAAAGGGTATTGATTTTACATGATCAACCATGATCATATTGAATGGTGGTGCTGGCTCAAAGGGCTGAATGGCCTCCTCCTGCACCTATTTTTCTGTTTCTACTGCAAACCCGAGGGTAAATGAGCCCTTGCCTTCCCCCCAACCTACCCCTCACACTCCTCTCCCCCCCCACCTACTCCTCACACTCCTCCCCCCAACCTACCCCTCATACTCCTCCCCCCCACCTACCCCCCACACTCCTCCCCCCCTACCTACCCCACACACTCCTCCCCCCACACACCTCCCCCCCACCTACCCCCCACACTCCTCCCCCCTACCTACCCCCCACACTCCTCCCCTCACCTACCCCTCACACTCCTCCCCCCCTACCTACCCCACACACTCCTCCCCCCACACACCTCCCCCCACCTACCCCACACACTCCTCCCCCCACCTACCCCCCACACACCTCCTCCCCACCTACCCCCCACACTCCTCCCCCCCTACCTACCCCCCACCTCCTCCCCTCACCTACCCCACACTCCTCCCCCCAACCTACCCTCACACTCCTCCCCCCAACCTACCCCCACACTCCTCCCCCCTACCTACCCCCACACTCCTCCCCCCTACCTACCCCTCACATACCTCCCCCCTACCTACCCCTCACATACCTCCCCCCTACCTACCCCCCACACTCCTCCCCCCTACCTACCCCCACACTCCTCCCCCCACCTACCCCTCACACTCCCCCCCCTACCTACCCCTCACACTCCTCCCCCCACCTACCCCCACACTCCTCCCCCCCTACCTACCCCTCACACTCCTCCCCCAACCTACCCCCCACACACCTCCCCCCCACCTACCCCTCACACTCCTCCCCCAACCTACCCCCACACACCTCCCCCAACCTACCCCCACACTCCTCCCCCCCACCTACCCCCCACACTCCTCCCCCCTACCTACTCCAACACACTCCTCCCCCCCTACCTACCCCTCACACTCCTCCCCCCAACCTACCCCTCGCATACCTCCCCCCTACCTACCCCTCACATGCCTCCCCCCAACCTACCCCCACACACTCCTCCCCCCACCTACCCCCACACTCCTCTCTCCACAACTGGGCAGGTTCTCGGTCACAGGAGTGAGTCGAACGTCACGATTACTGCCGATGAGGCAGAACGAGCACCCTGTACAGCTGTGACCAAGTGAACTCCACGCTAAGCTGCACCCACCGAATGCACACACGGACTCTGACAGAGCAGACAATCCCAGCTGTTGCACTCTGTAATCATTCTCACTGCTGAAATGAAGCTTTCTGCAGGGCAACAATAAAAGGGAACAACGTCACCACAGACGAGCTGACATCCTCGAGTGGAACAGGATTCCATTATGAGCAACATGTAATACATTGGCTGATAGAAGATCAGTACATTTGTACATTTGAGTCTATTATATTGGGGAATCTTATCCGGAAATGCAGATGCATGGAGCACAGGCATGGTATTTAAAGTGACTTTCTGATAAAGCCTGACTTGTGCACTGCCCTCGACTCGATCTCTTTGTAACAAGAGGCTTGTCACCAACACAATGGAGGAGGATGCCACGAGCTTTTCACAGGAAGCCTTGTTAGAATACGCAAAGCTTCATGATATCTGCCTATTGGCATATTCCATCGTTTGTCAGGCAATTTTATATTCTTGCTTATTAAGCAGTGGTCATGGTCAGGGTGAGAGGATGGAACGAGAGTGTTAAGCTGCAGCAACTACTTCTGAGATGAACAAATGGCTTCTCTCTGTCATGTCACTTTTAAGCTCTTTTTATGAATGTTCGCTGTTGAAATAAGATGGAGGAAATAAACTTGCTTTCTTCCAGGTATTTAAAAAAATAAACAGGATATGTGGTCTGAAGAAAGATCTCGACCCGAAACCTTTCGTCCTGTCACCCATTCCTTCTCTCCAGAGATGCTGCCTGTCCCGCTGAGTTACTCCAGCATTTTGTGTTTATCTTCGTAATGAGGAAGTTGTCGGTCTGTAAATGATACCAGAATCAGGCACCTGACAACCACATCTAATTCACTCCACACATTTCATGTATGAGGGAGAGAAAATGGGCCAGGAATGATGGGGAGAGATGATGAACGAGTCGCATTATGTTTCTTTTCTCACTATTTTGTTCAAAATAAAGAAGCTATTGCCTGCATTCAAATAGAAGGCAAGAGGAATATTATGAAAACATATTAAGCTTTTGTCACCACTTGATAGTTCTCACCTTTTAAAATAGGTGAGATTTTGATAGTTCTCACCTTTTAAAATAGTTACAGAAACTGAGCATTAAACACCAAGAACAAACAACAAGTTAAAAAATAAAAGTTTATTTGGATTTTACTTGCAGCTCCAATTTCCCATTCTTTTAAAAAGTTTGCTCTCTCTCTGGCCCCGTCATCGAGTCAGACAGTCATAGAGTCATATCTTCCCATCCCCTCCCCTCTCTGCGTTCCGCAGAGACCGTTCCCTCCGTAACTCCCTGGTCCACTCGTCCCTTCCTACCCAAACCACCCCAACCCCGGGCACTTTCCCTTGCAACCGCACGAGATGCAACACCTGTCCCTTTACCTCCCCCCTCAACTCCATCAAAGGACCCAAACAGTCTTTCCAGGTGAGACAGAGGTTCACCTGCACCTCCTCCAACCTCATCTATTGCATCCGCTGCTCTAGATGTCAACTTATTTATATCGGCGAAACCAAGCGCAGGCTCGGCGATCGCTTCGCTGAACACCTGCGCTCGGTCCGCATTAACGCAACTGATCTCCCGGTGGCCCAGCACTTTAACTCCCCCTCCCATTCCCAGTCTGACCTCTCTGTCATGGGCCTCCTCCAGTGCCATAGTGAGGCCCGCCGGAAATTGGAGGAGCAGCACCTCATATTTCGCCTGGGCAGTTTGCAGCCCAGTGGTATGAACGTCGACTTCTCCAACTTCAGATAGCTCCTCTGTCCCTCCCGTCCCCTCCTCCTTCCCAGATCTCCCTCTATCTTCCTGTCTCCACCTATATCCTTCCTTTGTCCCACCCCCGACATCAGTCTGAAGAAGGGTCTCGACCCGAAACGTCACCCATTCCTTCTCTCCCGAGATGCTGCCTGACCTGCTGAGTTACTCCAGCATTTTGTGAATAAATCGATTTGTACCAGCACCTGCAGTTATTTTCTTATACTACTGGTTGCTCCACTGCGATTTCTCTTCGAGGTATGTCCACTTTGAAGAAGTTCTCCTCCTCTCTTCGACGAGAGTTTAGCAACATGCTCTCTCGCTGCTCCCCCTCTGTGATTTCTCCTGCCCTCCTACTCTACGACCACATCTTGACCCAGACTCGCTACCACAGCCACATCTGCTTCCTTGGGACTTGCCTGCGCCTCCATCTTCTGCCTCGTGGTTTCCAGCTCCGTTTCCAGACCTCCCAATTCGGACCCAACCCGGACTACCGTCTCCAACAGACCATCTGCCACTTCTCTGAACAGTTTTCTTTCCGTGCCCTGCGTTGTACCCTGGCTGGGATGTGCCGGCACCAGCAGGCCCTCTCTCTCTCTGACTCTCCCACAGCTCCGGGCCTCATTCACCCACACCTGCAACGGGCCCCAACTATACTTCATCCTACGCCGGATCCACGCCCTCAACACTCGATTCTTCACCTACCTGGACTCCACGAAGGCTCGCAAACTATCCCGCCTCCAGACGGATGCCTCCTCCACCGACACTCCTCGGCAGCGACTCGACCGCCCGCAGCGCAGGCCCGCTACTCCACCGCTGCTCCGCACTGCCGGCCGGCCGGCACACCACGAGGCAGAGGCCCGCGGCGCCATTACTGCCACCAGGTGCAGTACCGCTCCTCACCACCTCCCCGGGGCCGCCGACTGCCGAGGCCTACCTGAGGCCATCACCACCCACCGCCTACACTGGGACGCCGACCTCCACCGCCTCCCCGGGGCCGCTGCCGCCGACCTCCACCGCCTCCCCGGGGCCGCTGCCGCCGACGCCGACCTCCACCGCCTCCCCGGGGCCGCTGATTGCCGAGGCTCACCTGAGGCTGCCTCCGCCGACCTCCACCGCCTCCCCTGGGCCGCTGCCGCCGACCTCCACCGCCTCCCCGGGGCCGTTGCCGTCGACGAGCGAGGCCTCTGCACCGCCGCTGCCGCCCACGACCTTCCCGACCCCTTCACCGTTGCCGCCCACGCCCTCCCCGGCCATCCGCTGACCGAGCCGACCGTCACTCACCCGGACTCCAGATCCCCGCGGGCCTCCCCCAGCGACCGTGCTGACCCGCGCCGCCCCACCGCCCAACAGCAGGTCACAGCCGTCGCTGTACCCGGCCCCCGGGACCAACAACAGGCTGCAGCTCCACCTGGCCCACACACACCGCGCTGGGCCCACAGCCCCCACCCACCAGGCAGAGACCCTTCAGCACTGCTGGGTCCTACTGCCCACCCTCTACTACAGGTAACTGCAGCAGAGGTTCCACTGGGTCTCCCCCTTCCCCCTCCAGCCAGGCGACCCCCAGTACTCCCCACATCGGTTCTCATGCCCCCCTCTGCCCAGCTAACCCACCACCCCCCCACCATACATCCCCTCCACCTGCCCCCCTGCCTCCATCCGACCCCAACCCCCACCATTGCCGGGTGTTCACCACCCCCCCTGACCTCCCCCTTTCAGACACCGAACGGTCTGTCCTCAGCAGAGGCCTTACCTTTGTTCCCCTCCGCCCCCACATCAACGAGTTCCGCGTCCGCCATGACGTGGAGCTCTTCTTCCGCCGCCTCCGAGCCTTTTTCCATGGCAAGGAGTCCCAACCCACCACTGATGACCCCTTCTCCCGTCTCCAACGGACCCCCTCCACTTTTACCCCCCAGTATGGCCTACTACCCCCACTAGAACTTTTTATTTCAAACTGCCAGCGTGACATCGGCCGCCTCAAATTTTCCACTCCCCTGACTAACTCCAACCTCTCCCCTCCTGAACGTGCAGCCCTCAACTCACTCCGCAACAACCCGGACTTAATAATTAAACCCGCTGACAAGGGAGGGGCTGTGGTAGTCTGGCGTGCTGACCTCTACCGCACCGAGGCCAGACGACAACTATCAGACACCTCTTCCTACCTATCCCTGGACCATGACCCCACCGATAAACACCAGACCTTCATCACCAGCACCATCACCGACCTCACCAACTCCGGCGAACTACCCCTCAGTGCCTCCAATCTCATAGTTCCCCAGCCCCGCACGGCCCGATTCTACCTCCTACCCAAAATCCACAAACACAATTGTCCCGGCAGACCCATTGTCTCTGCCTGCTCATGCCCCACCGAACTTATCTCTACCTACCTCGACTCCATCCTATCCCCCCTGGTCAAATCCCTCCCCACCTACGTCCAAGACACCTCACACGCTCTCCATCTCCTGGATAACTTCCGGTTCCCAGGCCCCCACTCCCTCATTTTCACCATGGATGTCCAGTCACTCTACACTTCCATCCCCCACAAGGATGGTCTCGAAGCCCTCCGTTTCTTCCTCGACCGTAGAACCAGCCAATCCCCATCGACCAACACTCTCCTCCGCCTAGCAGAGCTGGTTCTTACCCTCAACAACTTCTCCTTTGACTCCTCCCACTTCCTCCAAACCAGAGGCGTGGCTATGGGCACTCGCATGGGCCCTAGCTACGCCTGCCTCTTTGTTGGGTACGTCGAACAATCCCTGTTCCAGACGTACACTGGCCCCATCCCCGAACTCTACCTCCGCTACATCGACGACTGCATTGGTGCTACCTCTTACACCCATGCAGAACTCACTGACTTTATACACTTCACCTCCAATTTCCATCCTGCTCTTAAATATACCTGGACTATCTCTGACATCTCCCTCCCGTTTCTGGACCTCACCATCTCCATCACAGGAGAAAAACTAGTGACGGACATTTATTACAAGCCCACCGACTCGCACAGCTATCTGGACTACACTTCTTCCCACCCGGTCCCCTGCAAAAAGTCTATCCCCTACTCCCAATTCCTCCGTCTACGCCGCATCTGCGCCCGGGATGAGGTGTTTCACACTAGGGCTTCCGAGATGTCCTCGTTTTTCAGAAAACGGGGCTTCCCCATCTCCATTATAGATGAGGCTCTCACTAGGGTCTCTTCTACATCCCGCAGCTCCGCTCTTGCTCCCCATCCCCACACTCGCAACAAGGACAGGATCCCCCTCGTTCTCACCTTCCACCCCACCAGCCAGCGGATCCAACATATTATCCACCAACATTTCCGTCACCTACAACAGGACCCCACCACTGGCCATATCTTCCCATCCCCTCCCCTCTCTGCGTTCCGCAGAGACCGTTCCCTCCGCAACTCCCTGGTCCACTCGTCCCTTCCTACCCAAACCACCCTAACCCCGGGCACTTTCCCTTGCAACCGCACGAGATGCAACACCTGTCCCTTTACCTCCCCCCTCAACTCCATCAAAGGACCCAAACATTCTTTCCAGGTGAGACAGAGGTTCACCTGCACCTCCTCCAACCTCATCTATTGCATCCGCTGCTCTAGATGTCAACTTATCTATATCGGCGAAACCAAGCGCAGGCTCGGCGATCGCTTCGCTGAACACCTGCGCTCGGTCCGCATTAACGCAACTGATCTCCCGGTGGCCCAGCACTTTAACTCCCCCTCCCATTCCCAGTCTGACCTCTCTGTCATGGGCCTCCTCCAGTGCCATGGTGAGGCCCGCCGGAAGTTGGAGGAGCAGCACCTCATATTTCGCCTGGGCAGTTTGCGGCCCGGTGGTATGAACGTCGACTTCTCCAACTTCAGATAGCTCCTCTGTCCCTCCCTTCCCCTCCTCCTTCCCAGATCTCCCTCTATCTTCCTGTCTCCACCTATATCCTTCCTTTGTCCCACCCCCGACATCAGTCTGAAGAAGGGTCTCGACCCGAAACGTCACCCATTCCTTCTCTCCCGAGATGCTGCCTGACCTGCTGAGTTACTCCAGCATTTTGTGAATAAATAGAGTGACACAGTGTGGAAACAGACCCTTCGGCCCAACTTGCCCACACTGGGCAACAATGTCCCAGCTACACTAGTCCCATCTGCCAGTGTTTGGTCCATATCCCTCCAAACCAGTCCTATCCATGTACCTGTCTAAATGTTTCTTAAACGTTGGGATAGTCCCAGCCTCAACTACCTCCTCTGGCAGCTTGTTCCATACACCCACCACCCTCTGTGTGAAAAGTCCACGAAAATGACCATGTGTGTTCAAATCCACATGATGCACAGTTCGACAGTCAAAATGCAGTTTTTAAAATTGATAACAGAGTCAACTGTATGCGGAAGATGGACACAAACATCTGGAGTAACTCAGTGGGTCAGGCAGCATCTGTGGAGAACATGGATAGGTGACGTTTCACAAAGTGCTGGAGTAACTCAGCGGGTCAGGCAGCATCTCTGGAGAACATGGATAGGTAATGATTCACAGAGTGCTGGAGTAACTCAGTGGGTCAGGCTGCATCTCTGGAGAACATGGATAGGTGACGGTTCACAGAGTGCTGGAGTAACTCAGTGGGTCAGGCAGCATCCCTGGAGAACATGGATAGGTGACGTTTCACAGAGTGCTGGAGTAACTCAGTGGGTCAGGCAGCATCCCTGGAGAACATGGATAGGTGACGTTTCACAGAGTGCTGGAGTAACTCAGCGGGTCAGGCTGCATTTCTGAAGAACATTGGTAGGTGATGTTTCGGGTCGAGACCCTTCTTAAGACCGGAAATGAACATTCGACTAAACACGTTTAAAAAGCATTTAAAATCATTAAAAGCACTCTGATTAGGTCTAAAATAGTCTTAAAAAGGGCATTGATGTTCATAAGGTCATAAGTAATAGGGGCAGAATTAGGCCATTTGACCCATCAGGTATATTCCACCATTCAATCAGCTGATCTATCTCTCCCTCCTAACCCCATTCTCCTGCCTTCTCCTCATAACCCCTGACACCCGTACTAAGCAAGAATCTTATCTATTTCTGCCTAACAAATATCGATTGACTTGGCCTCCACAGCCCTCTGTGGCAAAGAATTCCACAGATTCACCACCCTCTGGCTAAAGAAATTCTTTATCATGTCCTTCCTCAAGGAACGTCTTTTAATTCTGAGGCTATGACCTCAGACGTTGATAAATAAAAGATAAGACTCCTCCACTATAACAGAACAGGTGATCTATCAAATCTATTTCCTTACTGGTTCTTGTGCAACCTGTAGCTGTATCCATCTTAATGATATTTCACTTACACGTGATTGGCCTTTCCACATCAATGCTTCTACTAACGGGATCTGACAAATTCCTCAAAGCAGCTCTTGGAAACATATTTCATTGACATGCTTCTTTCATGAAGTAATTTCTCACTTGGAGCTGAATGATAAATGTGATGTTAACCGTGTGGGCGATGTGTAAATGCTAATGTTAACTTAGTGGCAATCTGAAGCACAGCCCTGGATCAATTCATTTCAAAACTTGTTCCATTCACCTGAAGGAAATACCTGGGAGTTAGGAAGACATTGCCTTGTATCGTTTACACCTTCTGACATCTGTACAATGGTAGACCCAGTGGGGTTGGGGAAGAGGGGACAGTGGGGGTGGGGGGGCAGTGAGAATAGGGGTGGGGCGAGTGTGTGGAGGGGTGGGTTGGGGTAGGAGAGGGGTGAGGGTGGGGGGAGGAGAGGAGTGGGGGAGAGAGAGAGTGGGGCTGGGGAGGAGAGAGTGGTGGAAAGGGGGGGTGGGGGAGAGTGAGAGGGGCTGGGGGAGGAGAGAATGAGGGGGTGGGGGGAGAGATTGGGGGAAAGGGGGGTGGTGGGGAAAGGGGTGGGGAGAGTGCGAGTGCGGGTGGGAGGGAGAGTGTGACTGGGGAGGAGGGCAGAGTGTGGGTGGGGGGAAGGGGACAGCAGGGGGGGGGTGGTGGTGGGGGGGATGAGAGAGTGGTGGAGGGGGGAAGGGGGACAGTGGGGGTCAGGGAAGAGGGGAGAGTGGGGGGAGGGAGGAAAAGGTGGGTGAGGGGGAAGGGGACAGTGAGAGTGAAAGGAGGGGGAGGGTGGGGGGGGGAGGAGAGGAAGTGTGGGGGGAAGGGGGGTGGTGGTGGGGGGACGGTGGTGGGGAGGGGGACAGTGGAGGTGGGGGGAGGGGGACGGTGAGAATGCAGGTGGGGCGAGTGGGTGGAGCGGAGGGTAGGGGTGGGAGGGGGGTGAGGGGAGCAGAGAGTGGGGGAGGCGGGGGTGGGTGAGGAGGGGTGGAGGCGATTGTGGGGCTGGGGGAGGAGAGAATGTGGGGGGAGAGGAGAGAGTGGGGGAAAGGGGGGGCCAGTTACAACCGGCCCTTTGAGGGCAACCATAATGCTGATGTGGCCCGGGGTGAAAATGAGTTTGACACCCCTGGTTTCGAGGGATGAGATGCTGCCTGTCCCGCTGAGTTACTCCAGCTTTTTGCATCTAACTAGGGTTTAGAGGGAACGGGCCACATGCAGGCAAGGGGACCAGCACAGTACGCCAACATGGTCGGCATGGACAAGATGGGACGAAGGGCCTGTTTCCACGCTGTACGGCTCTAGGACTTCCTCACTGCATCCAGTCAAAGCGATGCTTAGAATTACTGAGGCATGAAATCCAAAATTGCTCAGAGCATTCTAGATATCATTGATGCTGAGAAGGTGCAGCATCCATTAGCCATCTACCAGTGTGTTAACGTACTGGAAACGGCTTCATCATAAACCTGCTGTGAGATTGTGAATCTTCACAGTTACGATAGTGCTCAGCATCACACTGTAGCTGCTCAAACAGCACATGGCTCGCTGGCAATGGCATGAACAGTGGATTCTCCAATTTCAAGTACCACTCCCTTAACCAACCCCCCTCTCCCGTTACCTCCCTCCGCCCCAGTCACCCTGCTCCTCCCCCCTCCACTATATTCTCATCGCCTATCCCACAGTCCTCTATTCCCCTTCTAACACACATTGCCCTCTTCCTGCACTTCCCATAACACCCACATCCCTCCCTCTGCCTTTACATTTCTCTCGCCATACCTGACCCCCTTTTGTCTCCTGTTCACGTCAAGTTTTTGTCACTTACTCCAACCATCGGCCAATCCCTCGCCCTGTATCCACCTATCACTCACCAGGCTTTACTCCACCCCACCTCTCTATTTCAGCTTTCTCCCCCCAATCCCCTGCCCCCACTCCAGTCTCAAAGAAAGGTCCCAACCCGAAAGATCGGAATGAGGTTGGACAGATGATATTTTGAGTCAGAAAAGTATTCTGTTCTCACCCACCAAGTTCTTCCACCAATTTGTGCTTGGCTCACGATTCCAGCATCTGCAGTTCCTTACGTGTCTAGTGAAACAATTCATCGGAGATTTACTCCCGACCAACAGTTCGCCACCTGAATTTTCAGTGTGATGTCGAGCACTGTCTGCCTTTAGAAATATCTGCTATGAATCCCTGCACCAGCTGTGATCTCACAACACACCTTCAGAAAAAGATACAAAACTCCCTCACCACTTATGACAGAGCTATTGATGGAACAAACTAATATTTAGAAATTAAAAAACAAGGAAAAGACAAACACAAGGAGAGTATGAACTGAAAAAGCAAGGTGTAGCTCTGGTCTGAACAGTACATTTCTCCCAGGAAATCCAGCCCAATAGCTCAAGAAATGTTGATGTGTGTTTATTGACAAGTTCTCAGAAACATAAACCATTTGGAAGAGAATTATCACTTGTTATTTGACAGACAGCTTGGCACATTTTGAAATAATGAAGACAGCAAAGATTTGTGGGGCAATAACAACCAGCAACACAAGGTAGTAAACTCCTCGTGAACTTTGAGCTGTTTGTTATTTGATCCATGGAGCGAGATTGTAAGGTGTATCTCCGTCCTCTCTTATATCATTGCTGATACCTTTACCCACTGAGGAGATGAGGTGCACAAATGCCAGAAGTGAATGTACCCACTCATCTTCATTACGGAGCCCATGACAGCCAAGGCTCAGGGGGGTAGGACAATAAGGAAGCAGATATGTGTTGGCCTTTATTGTACGAGGAACAGTCTCCAAGAGTAAAGCTGTCCTATTGCAACGCTACGGGGCCTTCGTGAAAGGACACACTCTGAAGAAGGGTCTCGACCCGAAACGTCACCCATTCCTTCTCTCCCGAGATGCTGCCTGACCCACTGAGATGCTGCCTGACCCACTCCAGCATTTTGTGATACCTTCGTATTCACAAAAGTGATGCCTTCATGGAAAACGGTCTTCAGAAGAACAAGAGGCAACCTCCTTGCAACGCACAGACATCTTCAAGGCCACTGAGTGGTGGGTGTTAGTCGTAGAGTCATACAGCATGGAAACAGGCCCTTCCGACTGACTGGCCCCCCCCCAATCTTTGCCCATCCCCAATCCTGGACTTTCCACTCGTCACTTTACTTACATGTTTCATGTATCTTGTTGTGTTTTATGACTGTTGGCAGATTAATCTCCTTCCTGGGATAAATAAAGTTCTATCGTATCACGTAGTCAGCGATGGTCACAGTTCGACTGCACATCTGTAGCTCCAGATGTTGCTGGAGTTTCACAATGCAAACACTGCAAACACTAACACGTCTCAGTGTCGTAACAGCCTCAAAATCTGAGCCCTGATATTCACACCAATCAACACCAGAAATATAGATATCTGAAAATAAAGTGGGTAATTAACATCATGCGCACACAGATAGTTGGATATTTATTGGAGCTTTTAGTGGTCCACGTTTACGAGTTATGCAAAAAATCATTTAAAAAACTCAAAATAAAATTTAGCTTCTCCAGGTTTCACAACATAAATTATATGAACACTATTGGCACCGATTATAGGGCAGACATCCAATTTATAAGAATGAATGGACTAGTTTATTCTCTCACATAGATTTAAAGGGGTAAAGAATTCATGCTCACCTGTGCTGTTCACACAGAGGGTGGTGGGTGAATGGAACCAGCTGCCGGAGGTGGTAGTTGAGGCAGGGACTAGCGCAACATTTATGAAACATTTAGACAGGTACTTGGATAGGACAGGTTTAGAGGGATATGGACCAAACGCAGGCAGGTGGGATTAATGTAGATGGGGCATGTTGGTTGGTGTGGGCAGGTGGGACTAGTGTAGATGGGGCATGTTGGTGGGTGTGGGCAGGTGGGACTAGTGTAGATGGGGCATGTTGGTCGGTGTGGGCAGGTAGGACTAGTGTAGATGGGGCATGTTGGCCGGTGTGGGCAGGTGGGACTAGTGTAGATGGGGCATGTTGGTCGGTGTGGGCAGGTGGGACTAGTGTAGATGGGGCATGTTGGTCAGTGTGGGCAAGTTAGGCCGAAGGGCCTGTTTCCACACTGTATGACTCTATGACGCTCCATGTCCATGACTCCCAGCAAGCAAAACTAACCCAATAACGCAGAGGTTGGTAACAATTCACAAAGAGTTCGCCAAAGTAGGAATTGCAAACATGTAAGAGGAAAGGTTTGCAGTGAAACAACATGGTTGGAAACCAATTGGAATTGGGGAAGAAAATAAAAGGTAATTCAGAGGAATTTATAAAACGGACCAAATTTGTATCAATCTGGAGGTGTACGGATAAATGCAGCAGCCAGAATCTACACCAAGCACCCCTTTCCGATCCACGACCCAAAACGTCACCTATCCATGTTCTCCAGAGATGCTGCCTGACCCGCTGAGTTACTCCAGCACTCTGAAACATCACCTATCCAAGCTCTCCACAGATGCTGCCTGACCCGCTGAGTTACTCCAGCACTCTGTGAATCGTCACCTATCCAAGCTCTCCACAGATGCTGCCTGACCTACTGAGTTACTCCAGAGAGCCGAGTTCCATCCTGACCACAGGTGATGGCTATACTGAGTTTTCACGTTCTCCCCGTGACTGCATGGTGTTTCTCCAGGTGCTCCGGTTTCATCCCACACGCCAAAGACGTGCAGGTTTGTCTGTTACTTGGCTTCTGTAAATTGTATATTATCCCTCATGTCTAGGATGGTTCTCGTGTACAGGGTGATCTCTGGTCGGCGCGGACTCGGTGAGCCAGAAGGTCTGTTTCTGCATTGTATCTCTAAAGCCTAGTCTAAAGTTTGTATTTTGCTCAAGATTCCAGCATCTGCAGATCCTGGCATCTCCTCCCTGCTCTTCCTCAGATTGCCCAAATCCTTGTTATCACCAGTCTACTGTTGCACGAGGAACGAGCTGTTACTGGGTTCATCTTCTGAAGCTGATTGCTTGCAAAGAGACACAAAAAGCTGGAGTAACTCAACATGTCAGACAGCACCTCTGGAGAGAAGGAATAGGTGACATTTCGGGTCTGAAAAAGGGTCTCGACCCAAAACGTCACTCATTCCTCTCCAGAGATGCTGCCTGACCCACTGAGTTACTCCATCTTCTTGTGTCTATCATCGGGTTAAACCAGCACCTGCAGTTCCTTCCTGCACAGTTTGCAGAGAGATATTGTGCCTGACTTGTGAATGACAGCTAAGCAAGCTGAGGAAGAGGACGCAAGGTTAATAAACAAGAACGCCGGTACCGATGGGATTACAGTAAAACCACTTCATAAAAATCAACTGAGAAATGTCTGATTCTCCAGTGCCAGAGGCAGGCACACAATATGCAAGGCCGAGATAAATAGATTGTTTTCTTGCAAGGCAAAAGTTGAGAGTGATGACACACAAAGCTGCCTTATTTGAAGTATAATCGTTACCTTGCCAGCAGGCTGCAGGTGCCTTGGCTGGGAAGTCATAGTGTACATTTAGAACCAACTTATTTGAATAAAAATTAATCTTATTCACTTCAGGGTGATTTATTCAAGAATCCAGAGTGTCATTAAGATAACGCATGCAAATGACAACAGGTTAGGCAGGAGGACATGCAAAGTGCTAAGCAATATAACACACCGATCAATCGTTCAGCCAAACCTGGTCGTCAGTACTGGCCATTCACACCAAGCAATTAGAAGTAAAAGCTTCACATAATGCTTCATCTTCGAAAGACACCATTCATTCCAAGCAGCCAGAAACCACAACCTGACAAGTAAGGATACAGCAGATAGACACAAAGTGCTGGAGTAATTCAGCGGGACAGGCAGCATCTCTGGAGAGAAGACACACACAAGATGTTGGATTAACTCAGTAGGACAGGCAGCATCTGTGGAGAGAAGGAATGAGTGGCCTTTCAGGTCGTTATGCTGAACACCTTCGCTCAGTCCGCCTGGACCTACCTGATCTCCCAGTTGCCAAACACTTTAGACAATAGGTGCAGGAGGAGGCCATTCGGCCCTTCGAGCCAGCACCGCCATTCAATGTGATCATGGCTGATCATTCTCAATCAGTACCCCGTTCCTGCCTTTTCCCCTTCTCTTTAATTCCCCTTCCCATTCCCACTCTGACCTTCCTGTCCTAGGCCTCCTCCATTGTCAGAATGGGGCTAAACCCAAATTGGAGGAACAGCACCTCATATTTCGCTTGGGCAGTTTAAATTTATTCGATTCAATTCAATTCAATGGGTGGCTACAAGTAAGAAGCTCCATTGTAATGGCCCAAAACAAGTAGATTGAAATTAGATCTTTGGCTGATTCCAACATAAACAAGTTACAAAGGGATTTTCACATTAATGGTTATATTACCAATCCCACTCTTTTGTGCCCAGTGATAAAAACTTGAAGAATATTCCAAAGGTAAAATATATTTTTGCCTGGAGAATTTCAAACTCCTCATCAATATTACCGAAGACCATATCGATTCCACAATAAAAGAATAACATTGAGCAAAAGCATTTGTATTCTTGGTTGTGGGAATGGTCACTTCCACAAGGTTACACGTAAAATAAAATAATTTGATACGACACAGAATTTCAAGAAAATATTGAAATTATTTAAATGAAAACAATGGTACGTTGGTACAAATTGCAAAGTGCTGGAGGAACTCAGCGGGTCAGGACACATCTGTGCAGGGAATGGACTGACAATGTTTCGGGTCAGAATCCTCCTTCAGATTGAAAGAATCTGTCTGAAGAATCAATCTGAAGAAGGGTCCTGATCTGAAATGTCAGCTGTGGACCCGTCTGAAGAAGGGTCTTGACCCGGAACGTGGATTGAGAGGTAAACAGATCAACGTGTTCGTAACAACAAACAAGACAGGCAGAGCGGATAAAGCCAGCTCTCTACTCTCACATCCTACAAGAGTTCAGGTCGTGTGTGTAGGAAGCAACTGCAGATGCTGGGTTAAACCGAAGATAGGCACAAAATGCTGGAGTAACTCAGCGTGACAGGCAGTATCTCTGGAGAGAAGGAATGGGTGACTTTTCGGGTCGAGATGCTTCTTCAGACCGAGGTGAAAAGTATTTATCTTATAAATTCACTCCAGAACCAAATTTAAAATCCAAACAATACACGTATTAACATGTGCCATTGGAACTGAGAAAGTTACATTGAATCTCAGCTGCATGAATGACCCAGCAAATGTCCACAGGGCCATTTAGCAGGGAGGGGAAGTAAAGAAATATAAAAATAAATCACTCAGCAAATGTCCACAGGGCCATTTAGCAGGGAGGGGAAAGTAAATAAATATAAACAATCTAAATATAAAAATAAATAACAGAGCAAAATACTTTATAAATGTACAGATATTGTTAAACCACCCAGTACTGAAACAAACTTTAGTAATTGTACATTCAGTTATAGAACTGCACAGGTCATTCAGCCTACATTGTCTATGCGGGCTAAGTTGGCATATTGGGTAAGTCTCATTTTGCCTAACCCTAATGCATTTGGTCCCTTGCCCTCGATACACTTCCTATCCATATATCTGTTGAAATGTCTTTTAAACTTCATCATTGTATTGGCTTCGACAGCTTCCTCTCACAGCCTGTTCTAGATACGGACTACCCATTGAACAAAACAATTGCCCCTAAACTCCCTCTTAAATCTCTCCCCTCTCGCCTTAACCCTGTGCCCTCGAGTTTTAGAATCCTCCACCCTGGGAAAAAGACTGTGAGTGTTCACTTTATCCATGCCCCTGGTGATCTTGTACGCCTCGAGAAGATGACCATTTCAGCCCAATTTGGAAAGCAAACCCATTGTGTCATCAGAGAAAGTTGAAGGAACTTTATGTTGGAAATAAAATTGGAAATGGGTTGAAGCACAATGTCAACATAAGTGATAGGAGTAGAATTAGGCCATTCTGCCCATCAAGTCTACAAGGCTGATCTACCTCCTAACCCCATTCTCCTGCTTTCTCCACATAATCTCAGACACATGTACTAATCAAGAATCTAACTATCTCTGCCTTGAAACTATCCACTGACTTGCCCTCTACAGCCTACTGTGGCAAAAAATTCCACTGATTCACCACCCTCTAACTAAAGAAATTTCTCCTCATCTCCTTCCTAAAAGAACGTCCTTTAATTCTCAGGCTGTGACCTCTAGTCCTAGACTCTCCCACTGGTGGAAACATCCTCTCCACATCCACTCTATCCAGGCCTTTCACTATTCGGTAAGTGTCAATGAGGTCCCCCCCCCCACCCACCCATCATCCTTCTAAACTCCAGTGAGTACAGGCCCAGTGCCAACAAATGCTCATTCAAGAGAGAGCTAGATAGAGCTCTTAAGGATAGCGGAGTCAGGGGGTATGGGGAGAAGGCAGGAACGGGGTACTGATTGAGAATCACATTGAATGGCGGTACTGGCTCGAAGGGCCGAATGGCCTCCTCCTGCACCTATTGTCTATTGTCATCATAGGTTAACCAACTCATTCCTGGGATTATTCTTGTAAGCCTCCTCTAGACCCTCTCCAGAGCCAGCACATCCTTCCTCAGAGATGACAAAAGCTGTTTGTATTTTTCCCATGGAGCTGTAACTGGGATCCACCGGGCTAATTCTGTTCCTTCATCCATCACTGCAAGGCCAGTGTTTATTAACTTTCCCTAACCTGCCTTGGACCAGGCACCTCGATCGGCATCGGAGGGCACTCTGGTTTTAGAATCCTCCACCCTGGGAGAAAGGCTGTGTGTTAACCTCACTCCTGGTCACCATCAGTGCACCAGTTTATAACAAACCCTCCATGGTACAAGATGTGACATACAATGGCCCCCAGGGTGACAATCGGCCTTGACTTCCCTGCACTTCACGTCACACCTGAGGTCTGTTTGCCCCAGAACTGCAGAGAGGTGAACTAATAGACGTCAATCTATCACCGGCCAGACTTGGAAACTTCTGCAACACCAAAGATTTTTCCCTAATGCGATGAGAATCTAGTTTTAGCCTGGGGCTTTTTCCTGGGTTTTTGAATAAGTTATAAGGCTGGTAGCAAAAACAGAAAAACAACAAACTTTGTTGTAAAACATAAACCATGGTCAGGAAAAAATGTGCCAGGATGTGGCCAGAGTGGAATTCTAACGGCAGTCCCCACATCTCAGGGAGGGGTGGGAGCTGCTTTACGTCCTCTCCTCCACCCTGGGTAGTTCTACAGAACTGGCAACATTGGCAGCAAAGTGGCAACTACGGTATCTGAAGCACCAATTGCCACTTTTGATTGTTGTAGTTGACATATGGAAGAAAGAATCTCAGGTTGATGTCAAACCTGTAACACTATGTTCTGGTGGATCAATGAGCATCAGGTCATCAAGGGCATTTTATTTAATGCAACACTTGTTCCCAAGATACAGACACAAGGAATTGCAAATGCTGGTTTACGAAAGAAGACACAAAGTGCTGGAGTAACTCAGCTGGTCAGGCAGCATCTCTGGAGAACATAGAAACATAGAAAATAGGTGCAGGACTAGGCCAATCGGCCCTTCGAGCCAGCACCGCCATTCAATATGATCATGGCAGATCTTCCACAATCAGTGCCCCGCTCCTGCTTTTTCCCCATTTCCCTTGATTCCCTTTGCCCTAAGAGCTGAATCTAACTCTTTTTTGAAGAAGATGGGCAGGTGACATTTTTGGGTTGGGGTTGTGATCCAAAGCGTCACCTATCAATGTCCCACCAGAGACCCCCCGAGCTAGTCTAGTTTAGAGACAGATAAAGCACAGGAACAGGCCCTTTCGGCCCATCGAGTCCGTGCCCGCACATTAACACTATCCCCGCACATTAACACTGTCCTACACACACTAGGGACAATTTACATTTATACCAAGCCAATTAACCTACAAACCTGCACGTCTTTGGAATGTGCAAGGAACCCGAAGATCTCGGAGAAAACCCACGCGGTCACGGGGAGAACGTACAGACTCCGTACAGGCAGCACCCGTAGTCGGGATCAAACCTGGGTCTCTGGCGCTGTGGGGCAGCAGCTCTACCCGCTCCACCACTATGCCCCTTCTTCCCAGTATACGATTCTTCTGGTTATCATACTGACTACATACCATGCTCAGACACTCTTATGATCACTATGAGCCATTTCTAAGCTTAAGTCACACAGATGTTCAAAACTGCTGAACGAACAGGTTAGCTCTGAATACATTCACACTTGAGTAATTGTCAGACAGATAAGTATGTTATTCTTGATTATGTTACACAGACCATAAATCTGAGATCTTTGCCCTATGCCACAATGGATAAGGAAATTGGCACTGATTTATTATTGTCACGTGCACTGTGATACAGTGAAAAGATGAGTTTGCATGTTACACTGTACACATATCATGAGTCCAATCAACCCATGCACCAGAACAACAGGTAGCGCAAAGAGTGCAGAACAACAGAGCATTACAGTTCCAGAGAAAATGTCCAAAGTCCACAAGGAGGTAGGTTGGAAGATCGTGACTACATCCTGGCTTATGAGTGGACCATTCAGTAGTATGATAACAGAGGGGAAGTAGCTGTTCATGTTACACATAGTAGTTTTATTGTCTGGTAAACCACCAGTAATCAAGTGAAAATGTGTGTGGTACAGAGAGATAAGACTTTGGAGATTATGGGATACTGAAGGAATGTAGTACTAAATAAAGACAGAATGAGTCAGAAAAGTGAAGACTGTATTTACAACTTAAACACCATCCAAATCTTACACAGATCACAGTACAGTTTGTTTTCCCAAACCCAGAACTCTTCCTTAAATGTTTAAAACCTGCAAAGAACCTAGCTCTCTAAAAGTAAATGGAAACAATAAACAACATGTTTATAGGTGTGCCGAGGAAGTTCAGCAGGTCCTTCAACATTTTGCAAAGTGACTGTGAAACTATAGAGATTTATAATTCCTGCAATGTGGAATAAAAATCTTGAAACTTCCTACAACCCAATAAAGACAACGGCTTGTAGCAAAAATTCATCTCCTAACATTAATGAGCCCAGAAGTATGGAAGTAAGACATGACTTGTGGAGAAACTCAGCGGGTCAGAAATGAATCTTTGGAAAACGGAGACAGATAATGTTTCAGGTTGGAATCCTTCTAGTCTGATTTTATTCAGGCGATGCAGACACCTCTTCAGATCCAGAAAGATGTTTTTGGAGAAATAAAGCAGAAGCAATTAATAAGAATAAAAGGAAGACAATTCACAAAATATAAAATAAAAAGAACTCCACGATAAAGCTACACATTCAAATTATGGATGATGAACTACCAAGGAAATATCCAACACGAAAGACAATGTTTTATGAGAAGCTTCTGTGCTTGAATATATTTGATAAAGCAGGTACTGCTTATAAAAGTAATAGCAGAAGAATGCATCCACGATTTCTAGGGCCACTTCCTTGATTACTCTGGGATGTAGACCATCAGGCCCAGGGGTTCTATCTGCCTTCAGTCCCAACAGTGTACCTAACACCATTTCCTGACTAATGTGGATTCCCTTCAGTTCCCCCCTCCCACTAGATCCTCGCTCGGTCCCATAGTATTTCTGGCAGATTGTTTGTGTCTTTCTTAGTGAAGACAGAACCAAAGTATTTGTTTAACTGTTCTGCCATTTCTTTGTTTCCCATTATAAATTCACCTGTCTCTGATTGTAAGGGACCTACATTTGTCTTCACTAATCTTTTCCTTTCTACGTATCTAAAGAATCTTTTAGAGTCAGTTTTTATATTCCCTGCAAGCTTTCATGTCAGAGGGCGGTGAATCTGTGGAATTATTTGCCACAGAAGGCTGTGGAGGCCACAGTTACTCCAGCACTCTGTGTCCAATCTGAAAGATATCTGCTGATGGGTGACATTAACAGCAGCACAGCAGAGGCTGCATGGTAAACACAGTAACCAAACAAATTACCAAGTTTATATTGCAAAACAGTATTAAAAAAATAAAAGTCCCCCGGCTTTTAATTGACACAAATTTCTCATAATTTTATTCAAAACTGTAAACTCATTAAATTCTGTCCTTGAAATAAATACAATGGATTAAAAGGGAAATTGAAGGACGTTTTGGTCATAGTTGAGGAGGGCGTGATTACTTTCCCGGTTTTAATGAGAACCTGTGGGTATATAGAGAGGTGAGAACAGCACACCATGAGATTAATAGAAGTGAACTTTCATGAAACACACCAGGTGTCGAGGCCAGCTTCAAAAGAACTGCTCAAAGGGATTTATCCAAATGAATAACCTCGCAGGTTTAATAATTGACCCAAAGTCAAACTGAAATATCTCACAATCCATCAAAATATTCACATTTATGCAAATTAACAGCCAGATAGTACATTTTTCTTCACATTTTTGAAACTTTTATTTCAGTACAGATTTGGATCGTCATCTTGGGCTATTTTTGGCGATTCTCTTTTGATTTGCATCCCGTCTTTGATTTTAGTTTGAGGTTTATTTTATTTTTAGTTTAAGTCCGCACTGACCAGTGATTACTAGTTACATCCTATGCACAAGGGACAATTTTACAGAAGCCAATTAGCCGACAAACCTGCACGTCTTTGGAGTGTGGGAGGAAACCGGAGCACCCGGAGAAAACCCACGCAGGTCACGGGGAGAACGTACAAACTCCGCAAGGACAGCACCCGTAGTTGGGATCGAACCGGGTCTTTGGTGCTGTGAGGCAGCAACTCTACCGCTGAGCCACTATGCCGTTTGGAAGGTTTTCTTAAAGTTTTTTACTTTAGTTTTGTTTGGTGTGCATTCCTTCATTCATTATAATTCCTTCTAAACCTTTCCTATCCATGTACCTGTCCAGGTGTCTTTTAAATGCTGTTGTAGTGTCTGCCTCAACTACCACCTCTGACAGCTCGTTCCATACACCCACCACCCTCCAAGGGAAAAAGTTGTTGCTAGGGTCCCTATTGCCCTCTCACCTTACATCTATGACCTCAGGTTCTTAGTTTTAGTTACAGAGGTACAGCATGGAAACAGGCCCTTCTGCCCACTGTGCCTGCACCGACCAGCGATCCCTGCACACTAACACTGTCCTACACACACTAAGGACAATTTACATTTATAACAAGCCAATTAACCTACATACCTGTATGCCTTTGGAGTGTGGGAGGAAACCGAAGATCTGGGAGAAAATCAACACAGGTCACGGGGAGAACGTACAAACTCCATACAGACGGCACCTGTAGTCGGGATCGAACCCGGGTCTCTGGCACTGCAAGCGCTGTAAGGCAGCAAATCTACCGCTGCGCCACCGCGCCGCCCTTGATTCCCCTGCCGTGGGTAAATGACTGTGCATTCATCCTACCTATCCCCCTCATGCACACTGAGAATGAGGCGAGAAAGGAGATGCAGATGAAAGGTCAAAGATGGTGGGGGTTTCATGGGCGCACGAGATTTCAAACATCAATGAATAAGTGTCAACAACGAGGTAAATGATAGTATTACTGACTTACTCCAGAAGTGGAATTCTATGTGACATTACATCACGGACAGGTTAGACTCATAGAGGCTAACACGTGTTCAAGTTCAAGTTCTTTCCGTGAAGGTCGGAGAGAAGCAGCAGCCAGAGGCAGTGAGACCGAGTATTGGCTGGAAGTCGGTGTGTCAGAGGGAAGGAAGATTTAAAAAGACCGCTTAAGGCCCGGGTTTGAGTAATTTACAAATTGGCCCTAAAGTACTTGATTAGGTAACAGATAAAGAAGTGCAGCGTTAGCGGAGCAGCCTTGTTGGGGGCGGCCTTGTTGGGGGCGGCCTTGTTGGGGGCGGCCTTGTTGGGGGCGGCCTTGTTGGGGGCGGCCTTGTTGGGGGCGGCCTTGTTGGGGGCGGCCTTGTTGGGGGCGGCCTTGTTGGGGGCGGCCTTGTTGGGAGCGGCCTTGTTGGGGGCGGCCTTGTTGGGGGCGGCCTTGTTGGGGGCGGCCTTGTTGGGGGCGGCCTTGTTGGGAGCGGCCTTGTTGGGACCGGCCTTGTTGGGGACGGCCTTGTTGGGACCACCCTTGTTGGGGGCGGCCTTGTTGGGACCACCCTTGTTGGGGGCGGCCTTGTTGGGAGCGGCCTTGTTGGGACCGGCCTTGTTGGGGGCGGCCCTTGTTGGGGGCGGCCTTGTTGGGGGCGGCCTTGTTGGGACCACCCTTGTTGGGGTCGGCCTTGTAGCGGAGCGGCCTTGTTGGGAGCGGCCTTGTTGGGAGCGACCTTGTTGAGGTGAACTGCATTGGTAAGTAAAGTGTCACTCTTTGGCTTGAGAGGCTAACGCTACCAAAGGCTACGGTTACCAACTTCCACACTCCCAAATACAGGACAGAGGGGGACGTCACCACCTGGGCGGCCACCATTGGTGGAGCAGGGGCACATGGCCACTGGCTGGGTGAGGTCACGTGGGGCGCGGGGCGGTGACATCACCCTTTGTCCCTTATTTGGGAGTGAGGAAGTTGGCAACCCTACTAATACGGGACAAGGGCGGTCCCATACGGGACAAACCAATTTAGCCCAAAATACGGGATCTCCCGGCTAATACGGGACAGTTGGCAACCCTACCAAAGGAAGACATTTGGCCTGGTTTGCCAGTGCAAGGACTTGCCCCAGATCCGTCCCATTTCTCCGCAAGTCCTTTGATTTTGAATATTTATCTGATTTTCCTCCAGAAACCGCGTAACCCATTGCCTGAACGTCCCACTGTGGTGAAGAAATTCATTCCCCAAGGACTCCTTACAAAGCAACTTTGCTTATTCTGTACAAAGCAATTTTCACTTGGTCGTTCCCTGTCACTCCATTCCTCGAGAAAAACATCTCTCTTCATTCTCTCAAAACCCTTCATAATTTACAGAGCACTTTTCAATCTCCCTTTGCCTTCCCAGCTCTATTGTAGTCTGAGTACATAATGTCCCTCTATATCCAGCATCAGCATTGTGAATGGCATTGCATTCTCCCTAAGGGGTGAGCATCCTTTCTCTATTGAGTGTCTGAGACTGTCTTGGTAATCAATGTAAATTATTGTTGCAGCAGTATTTTCATGTACTTCTGTATTTCTCAGCAGCACATATTCCCTCCTGCATCGTCACACGTACATGCTATAATCCTACCTACTTGGAACACAAGGAACTGCAGACGCTGGAATCTTGAGCAGAACACAAAGTGCTGGAGGAACTCAGCGGGCCAGGCAGTATCCGTGGGGGGAGGGAATGAACAGGTGATGTTTAGGCCCTGATTCGTCCGAAGTAGGGTCCCCCAACTGGAAAGCTGCCTCTCTCCTCACTCCACAGATGCTGCCTAACCCTGAGTTCCTCCAGCACTTTGTTTCCAACTCATTGTCTGGTCTGGTCTACCCCAACAGCTGCTGACGACATTCTACCGCTGCACCACAGAGAGCATTCTAACACATGGCATACCTGTGTGGTATCTCAGCTGCACGGAGGCAGAGCGGAAAGCTCTTCAGCGTGTAGTCCATAGAGCTCAGAGGACCATCGGAACACAGCTACCAGCCATGGAGGGCATCTACAACACACGATGCCTCAGAAAAGCCACTAGCATCCACAAAGACTCTTCACACCCCTGCAACAGTCTGTTCGAACTTCTACCATCGGGCAGACAATACAAGGCCTTCTACGCCCGCACCTCCAGACTCAGGAACAACTTCATCCCCAGGGCCATAGCTGCTATGAACCGGTCCTGCTGAGCCGGATGGTCACATCGCACAGTGAACCGGCACAGATCTACTTGCACTTTATTCTGTTTTAAAACTGTTCTAATTTGTTTCATTGGGTTATTTAAATTAATACTGACTAGCTAATTAATTTATTGCATCGTATGGGAGGCGCATTCCCAATCTCGTTGTACCCCTGTACAATGACAATAAAGATATCTTGTATTGTATTGTATTTAATTGCCACGATGAGGCGATCATTCCAACAACCGTGACTGCAAGAAGATAGACACAAAGTGCTGGAGTAACTCAGCGGGACAGGCAGCATCTCTGGAGAGAAGAAATGGGTGACGTTTCGGGACAAATCCCTTCTTCAGACAGATTAGGGATAAGGGAAACGAGAGATATAGACGGTGATGTAGAGTGATAAAGAACAATGAATGAAAGATATGCAACAAAGTAACGATGATAAAGGGAACAGGCCATTGTTAGCTGTAGATAGACACAAAGTGCTGGAGTAACTCAGCACACAGGCAGCATCTCTGGAGAGAAGGAATGGGTGATGAAACTGAAGAAGAGTCTCGACCCGAAACGTCACCCATTCCTTGTCTCCAGAGATGCTGCCTGTCCCGCTGAGTTGCTCCACCATTTTGTGTCTACCTTCGACTATTTTACGTTCATGGTTTTTAGAACCACCATCAGAGCTGGGCCTCAGTAATTTGCATCATTGCCAGGGTGTTCAGTCGAGGATTACCTTCTCCCCAAACTGGCTGCAGATTTGTTCATGATTTCCTCCTTTGTAACACAATGGTGCTCGTGACAATGTTGGTACCTCTGTCCCGGACAATCCAAGACCATTCCCAAGCTCTGACCAAGACTTGGAAAAACAAGAGACTGCAGGTGCTGAAATAAAAGCTGCTGGAATAACTCTGACACATGCTCCTGCCTCCACAGATGCTGCTTGACCCAGCGAGTTTAGTTTACAGACCCAGCTCATAAACAGGCCTTTCGGCCCATCGAGTCCGTGCCGACCAGCGATCCCTGCTAATTAACACTATCCCACACACACTCGGAACAATTTACATTTATACCGAAGATCTCAGAGAAAACCCACTCAGGTCACGGGGAGAACGTTCAAACTCCGTACAGACAGCGCCCGTAGTCGGGATCGAACCCGGGTCTCCAGCGCTGCAAGTGCTGCAAGGCAGCAACTCTACCGCTGCGCCACCGTGACGTTCCTACAGCAGTTTCTATTTTGAACATGACTTTACGACTCAGCTACCAACTGAATATATATTTTGTTCCAGGGCATTTTGGAAACTTTCTCCATTTTTCCACTTTATTTTGTTATTGTCAATTAAACCTTGCACTCAGCGCCACGCGAGGAGTGTACCCACGCATCAGTTGTCTGCCAGCAAGCTCTGACTACATGCCCACACTGAGATGTGAAGGCATCCTCTATCCTGACAGAACTGAAACCTGTGCTGGTGAGACAGACTGAAGTCAAGTTCAAATACATTGCTACATCTTGATGGAATATTCCTGGGCCCAGAAACAAAGTAATTGCTTTGTGGCTGACGTCAGGAGGAGCATCAAGTAGAAAGAGTGTACAGCATCTCAGTGGACCATTAAGGACATGAAGGAGAGAACATCACGGCACAGGAGCAGGCCATTCGGTCCACAGTATCTGTGCTGTACATGATGCCATTGTAAATTAATCTGCTCTGTCCATATCCCTCCATCCCCAGCCTGTCCATGTAACTTTCTAAAAGCCTCTTAAACCCCACTGTTGTACCTGCCTCCATCACCACCCCTGGCAGCGTGTCCAGCCCCCCACCAACCTCTGTGTGAAGAACTTGCCCCGCACATCTGTATTAAACGTTACCCCTCCCACCTTAAAACCATGCCTTCTAGTCTTTGACATTTCCAACCTGCAGACTGTACGCAGGGAAAGAGGTTCTGACTGTCTACCCTATCTTGCCTTCTCATAATTTAATGTACTTTAGAAGAAAGTCTACATATTGAAGATAGTGTCAACTAAAAATAAGCGTACAGTCTGCAGGTTTTAAAATAAGAAATGACGGCATTGAAACAAGATCAAAAACGTTCCTGAATGACTTCAGTACCAGTCAGAGGGATGTCCTGTCACGGTAGTTACACACCGTGTGGATACGGTGATTAGAATCACTTGTCATCATTCACAGCTCATGGCGACACCAGATGCATAAACCCATCAGGCACCTGCTACCTGCTCTTGCTAAAGTAGTGACTTAGACAGATTCCACTCCCTGGGTGCCTGCTGCCCTCTATTAACCCCTCCAACTTCTTATTACCATCAAATGTTAATGGATAAAAACACAGAATGCTGGAGGAGATCAGCGGGTCAGGTTGGCATCTGTGGAGAGAATAGACAGGCGACGTTTCAGGTCAGGGCCCTTCTTCAGACCGTTAATGAAGTGTTAATGGATTGGATGTGTAGGAAGGAACTGCTGGTTTAAGATAGACCCAAAAAGCTGGAGTAACTCAGTGGGTCAGGCAGCATCTGTGGAGAACATGGACAGGTGACGTTTCACAGAGTGCTGGAGTAACTCAGCGGGTCAGGCAGCATCTCTGGAGAACATGGATAGGTGACATTTCACAGAGTGCTGGAGTAACTCAGTGGGTCAGGCAGCATCTCTGGAGAACATGGATAGGTGACGTTTCACAGAATGCTGGAGTAACTCAGCGGGCCAGGCAGCATCTCTGGAGAATATTGACAGGTGACTTTTACAGAGTGCTGGAGTAACTCAGCGGGTCAGGCAGCATCTCTGGAGAACATGGGTAGGTGATGTTCTGGGTTGAGACCTTTCTTCAGACTGTAGAAGCCTTTTGTATTATCAAGTGTTGATGGATGTTCATGCACAAAAGGGTAACAGCCTCACCTTCAAATCCCTCTGCCTTTACTCCTGCCTCCCACACTACAGTCAGTCAGCAATTTCCTGACATTTTAGAATCTCATATGAAACTGCAAACTGCATTTTATGCAGTTCAGTGATGCTCCTTGACACACAGAACCAGTTCATTATTTCCAATGATAGACACAGAGTGCTGGAGTAGCTCAGCGGGTCAGGCAGCATCTCTGGAGCACATGGATAGGTGATGTTTCGGGTCAGGACCCCTCCTCATTATTTCCAATGTTCTAGTGACTGTCTTGCATGGAGCAATCCATTATATAATTGCTTTATTTGACTAACACCCACTCCACAGGTCAGAGTTACTCTCTGTCAATGTTTTATTATCTCTTATTTTTCACAAAGATTTGTCTTTCAATTTATCCATGTTAAGTTGTACTTAAGAACACTCCAGAAACAGGCCATTCGGCCACCTTGTCCATGCTGTACAGTCAATGCATCATGTTAACTTTTTCTGCAGAATAAATACCCACTGCTGCTCAGTATTGGGTGCAGTTTTGGTCTCCTAATTTGAGGAAGGACATCCTTGCTATTGAGGCAGTGCAACGTAGGTTTACCAGGTTAATCCCCGGGATGGTGGGACTGCCATATGAGGAAAGATTGGAAAGACTGGGCTTGTATTCACTGGAATTTAGAAGAATGAGAGGGGATCTTATAGAAACATATAAAATTATAAAAGGACTGGACAAGCTAGATGCAGGAAAAAATTCCCTAAATGTTAGGGGAGTCCAGAACCAGGGGACACAGTCTAAGAATTAAGGGGAGGCCATTTAAAACTGAGATGAGAAAAAACTTTTTCACCCAGAGAGTTGTGAATTTGTGGAATTCTCTGCCACAGAGGGCAGTGGAGGCCAATTCACTTGGATGAATTTAAAAGAGAGTTAGATAGAACTCTCGGGGCTAGTGGAATCAAGGGATATGGGGAGAAGGCAGGCACGGATTACTGATTGTTGATGATCGAAAGGCCAAATGGCCTCCTCCTGCACCTATTTTTTTCTATGTTTTCCCTGCTTAGGAACGGATTATCCTATTTTATAATAAAATGTGAAATTGGTCAGTTTCTCATTATGACTGGTTACACTCTGTCACTTCATGCATAGGTGATAACAGGTAGAAGTGGTGTTGAGTGAGAGACACAGAGTGCTGGAATAACCCAGCGGGTCAGGCAGCATCTGTGGAGAACATGGATAGGTGACGTTTCACAGAGTGCTGGAGTAACTCAGCGGGTCAGGCAGCATCTGTGGAGAACATGGATAGGTGATGTTTCACGGAGTGCTGGAGTAACTCAGCGGGTCAGGCAGCATCTGTGGGGAACATGGATAGGTGACATTGCACAGAGTGCTGGAGTAACTCAGCGGGTCAGGCAGCATCTGTGGAGAACATGGATAGGTGACGTTTCACAGAGTGCTGGAGTAACTCAGCGGGTCAGGCAGCATCTGTGGGGAACATGGATAGGTGATGTTTCCGTTCAGGACCCTTCTTCAGAGTGTTGTACATTGTGATGGGTCAGACAGGCTAGGGATTAGCAAACAGAATAACTGTTCTAGTGATCAGAAAAATAAATAGACAATAGACAATAGGTGCAGGAGGAGGCCATTCGGCCCTTCGAGCCAGCACCGCCATTCAATGTGATCATGGCTGATCATTCTCAATCAGTACCCCGTTCCTGCCTTCTCCCCATACCCCCTGACTCCGCTATCCTTAAGAACTCTATCTAGCTCTCTCTTGAATGCATTCAGAGAATTGGCCTCCACTGCCTTCTGAGGCAGAGAATTCCACAGATTTACAACTCTCTGACTGAAAAAGTTTTTCCTCATCTCCGTTCTAAATGGCCTACCCCTTATTCTTAAACTGTGGCCCCTGGTTCTGGACTCCCCCAACATTGGGAACATGTTTCCTGCCTCTAACGTGTCCAACCCCTTAATAATCTTATATGTTTCGATAAGATTCCCTCTCTTCCTTCTAAAGTCCAGTGTATACAAGCCTAGTTGCTCCAGTCTTTCAACATATGACAGTCCTGCCATTCCGGGAATTAACCTAATAAACCTACGCTGCACGCCCTCAATAGCAAGAATATCCTTCCTCAAATTTGGAGACCAAAACTGCACACAGTACACAGTACCCCAGTCTCACCAGGGCCCTGTACAACTGCAGAAGGACCTCTTTGCTCCTATACTCAACTCCTCTTGTTATGAAGGCCAACATGCCATTGGCTTTCTTCACTGCCTGCTGTACCTGCATGCTTCCTTTCAGTGACTGATGCACTAGGACACCCAGATCTCGTTGTACGTTCCCTGTTCCCAACTTGACACCAATCAGATAATAATCTGCCTTCCTATTCTTACCACCAAAGTGGATAACCTCACACTTATCCCCATTAAACTGCATCTGCCATGCATCCGCCCACTCACACAACCTGTCCAAGTCACCCTGCAACCTCATAACATCTTCCTCACAGTTCACACTACCACCCAGCTTTGTATCAACTGCAAATTTGCTAATGGTACTTTTAATCCCTTCATCCAAGTCATTAATGTATATTGTAAATAGCTGCGGTCCCAGCACCGAACCTTGCGGTACCCCACTGGTCACTGCCTGCCATTCTGAAAGGGACCCATTTATCCCCACTCTTTGCTTTCTGTCTGTCAACCAATTTTCTATCCATGTCAGTACCCTACCTCCAATACCATGTGCTCTAATTTTGCCCACTAATTCCTATGTGGAACCTTGTCGAAGGCTTTCTGAAAGTCGAGGTACACCACATCCACCGGCTCTCACCTGTCAATTTTCCTAGTTACATCCTCAAAGAATTCCAGAAGATTAGTCAACCATGATTTCCCCTTCGTAAATCCATGCTGACCCGGAACGATCCTGTTACTACTATCCAAATGCTCTGCAATTTTGTCTTTTATAATTGACTCCAGCATCTTCCCCACCACTGATGTCAGACTAACTGGTCTATAATTTCCTGTTTTCTCTCTCCCTCCTTTCTTAAAAAGTGGGATAACATTAGCTACCCTCCAATCCACAGGAACTGATCCTGAATCTATAGAACATTGGAAAATGATGACCAAATTGTACAACGGGATAATTGTAAACGAGAACATTTATTAGCTAATCCTAATTATAGTTGAGAAAGTGGAGGCCTGGTGTGTTGTGCAGTGAGCAGCAAATTGGAATAATGTAAGATGTTAGAACGTTGTGTTCAGCAAGGAATTCTATGCAACAGAACTCATGTTCTTGGCCAGTGATGGTGTTATTGGCAACAATCACTTCCCTCATTCTCTCTCCCTCACTCTCTCTCTCTCTCTCACACACACACACCCGTCCACAGCCAGAATTACTGGGAACGGCATTTTCAAAAACCAAGGTGTTGATCCAAGATGTTTACAACCCTGACGTTTTTTCCTATTTTTGGTTTCAAGGTTTGTCTCGAGGACTCACTCACAGAGCTTATTCTCAAAACTTGAAAATCAACTCTCTCATAAGAATGCACAGTTCTCTCCTGTGTGAACTTCAAACAGTTCATGAGAAATGGAACCAACATTAAGAATAAGTGAACATTATTTTTGGTTTCACGGTTTGGTTCGTTCAACAGATGAGGAAGTGTCTGGCATTCCAATAAAACTATGAGTCTGAAGAATAGTTCCAACCCGAAACATCACCTATCCATGTTCTCCAGAGATGCTGCCTGACCCGCTGAGTTACTCCAGCACTCTGTGAAACGTCACCTATCCATGTTCTCCAGAGATGCTGCCTGACCCGCTGAGTTACTCCAGCACTCTGTGAAACGTCACCTATCCATGTTCTCCAGAGATGCTGCCTGACCCGCTGAGTTACTCCAGCACTCTGTGTCCTTTAATGGGATGCAATAATTCTGTAGAATAATTCGGAGCTCTAAACTCTCCAGAAAGGTGATGATTCACTAATGTAGGATCACTCTGATCTGTGGAGAGAAGGTTTGGAGATGTTGCACGAGGAGTGGGAGTTTAATGTTGCAATTTAATTCCGCTGTAAGAAGTTGAAAAGTGAATGAATTAATTAATAACTTTTCGTCACATGTGAGAAGTTACAGTGAAATGCTGTGTTTTGTATACCAAGGTATGCAAAGAGTCGCCACATGAAGGGCACTGACAACGTTACAAAGTATCCCGCACCAGGCTCTCCTTTGTTCTCCCACCCGTTCTGAAGGGCTTGTGGAGGGTATAACTGTGTGAAGGGCTTGTGGAGGGTATAACTGTGTGAAGGGCTTGTGGAGGGTATAACTGTGTGAAGGGCTTGTGGAGGATATAACTGTGTGAAGGGCTTGTGGAGGGTATAACTGTGTGAAGGGCTTGTGGAGGGTATAACTGTGTGAAGGGCTTGTGGAGGGTATAACTGTGTGAAGGGCTTGTGGATGGTATAACTGTGTGAAGGGCTTGTGGAGGGTATAACTGTGTGAAGGGCTTGTAGTGGGTATAACTGTGTGAAGGGCTTGTAGAGGGTATAACTGTGTGATGGGCTTGTGGAGGGTATAACTGTGTGAAGGGCTTGTGGAGAGTATAACCATAGAGCAAGGCGGGACGGAGGAAGTTGTTGGCCTTGGGACCAGCAAATTTCCGAAGTGTCTATTCAATCATCTGTGTATGCACAGGAAAGAACAGCGGATGCTGGTTTAAATCAAAGGTAGACACAAAATGCTTGAGTAACTCAGCGGGACAGGCAGCATCTGTGGAGAACATGGACAAGTGACGTTTCACAGAATGCTGGAATAACTCAGCGGGTCAGGCAGCATCTGTGGAGAACATGGACAGGTGATGTTTCTGGCCGGGACCCTTCTTCAGACATTGTGACCTTCTGACATGCCATTGTTTGGATGCTGGATTACAGCACTCTGATTAACAAGAATAATTGCCCTGTTAACTTGTTGACATCAGTTGAAATTGCCAATTAGTTTAGAGATACAGAGAGGAAACAGGCCCTTCGGCCCACTCAGTCCGTGACGACCAGTGATCCTCGCACACTAACATTATCCTACACACCAAGCCAATTAACCTACAAACCTGCACGTCTTTGGATTGTGGGAGGAAAACAGAGATCCCGGAGAAAACCCACACAGCTCACGGGGAGAACGTACAAACTCCGTACAGACAGCACCCATAATCAGGATGGAACCCGTGTCTCTGGCACTGTGAGGCAGTAACTCTACCACTGCCCCACTGAGCTGCCATGTTGTATTCAGTCACAGGGGTCACTGCACCAATTCCCCATCCAGGTAGACTGGTGTAGATTTACTCAACTGTTTCAACAAACGATGCAAACTCCGACAAACATAACTCTGTTTGCGGTGTATGCAATCAGGGACAAAGATTCAATTACATGTAACCTTCCATTCAGCAGAGATTTGTGGTTCATTCAGGATTATCATGTTACCAATCTGCTCCTTGATTCCCTGTGGAATACAACAGCACATCTGCCAGAATACCTCAGCAGGCAGCAAGAAAATGCAATCACTGGGTTCCTTAATCATGGAATGCTAGATTCTGTAAAGCAGTCGGGATATTTGATAAATATTTGACGATTAGGTTTATTTGGCTCGATATAAAATCCTATTCTTCAATTATTTTGGAAAAAGATCAACATCCCTTTTAACTCGGACTCTTCCCATAAAGGTCAGTGCTGTGCTGACAGCCCGTGTGATTTGTAAAGGTGTTACAAAGGTGATTGATCAGTCCAGATTGTGAGCTGATAATGAGGGGGATGGTAGTGGATGTGTCACCTACATATACAAGATGTGCAATGAAATGAAAGTGGCAACGCCTGCGGATTGTGCTAAAACTACAAAACACAATAGAAAAAAACATTTTAACACAAAAAATAAATTAATACAGTAAATTAAATGAGGCCCTGGTGATATGAGAGTTAACAGTCTTGATGGCCTGTGGGAAGAAACTCCGTCTCATCCTCTCTGTTTTCACAGCGTGACAGCGGAGGCGTTTGCCTGACCATAGCAGCTGGAACAGTCCGTTGCTGGGGTGGTAGGGGTCCCCCATAATGTTACTGGCTCTGGATCTGCACCTCCTGATGTATAGGTCCTGCAGGGGGGCGAGTGTAGTTCCCATGGTGCGTTCAACCGAACGCACTACTCTCTGCAGAGCCTTCCTGTCCTGGGCAGAGCTGTTCCCAAACCAGATTGTGATGTTCCCGGACAAGGTGCTTTCTATAGCCCCAGAGTAGAAGCACTGAAGGATCCTCAGAGACACTCTGAATTTCCTCAGCTGTCTGAGGTGGTAAAGGCGCTGTCTTGCCAGTGCGACAATGTGTGTTGTCCATGTCAGATCCTCTGTGATGTGAACTCCCAGGTATTTAAAGCTGCTCACACTATCCACAGTAATCCCATTTATCTCCAGTGGCGTGTACGTCCTCGGATGTTGAGCCCTTCTAAAGTCCACAATCAACTCCTTAGTTTATGTGACATTCAAGGTCTGCTTGATGAATCTGCTGGTACATTGTTCAGCTTGTCACTCGAACACATCCTGCAGCACACGTTCATTCACAAACTTACCCCAACATTGCAACAACATTTGCATCTAGTACCATTTGCCCACCTTTGGCCCATCTACATACTAAAACTCTTGTTTGTTTGTTTGTTTGTTTGTTCCTGAACTACAACCAAAACGGTACACGATAGCACGACAATTTTAGGCCCACCTTACTCACCGTCGTTCCTTTGGTGCGAATGGAAGAGGCTTCATTGAAATCGGTGTTATATTTTTAAAGTTATTCACGTTTTAAAGTTTTAAATCTATCTGCTGGGGGGGGAGGGGGAGGGAGGGAAGGAGGGAGGGGATGGAGGGAGGGGGGAGGGTGGGAGGGAGGGGAAGGAGGGAGGGGATGGAGGGAGGGGGGAGGGTGGGAGGGAGGGAAGGAGGGAGGGGATGGAGGGAGGGGGGTTGAGGGGGATGGTGGGGGGAGGGAAAAGGGAGGGGGAGGGAGGGGGGAGGAGAGGGTGCTGCATCAATGCAGGAGAGGTTTGGGACCAACGGGTCCATGGTCTCATAACCCTCTAAACTTTTCCTATCCATGTACCTGTCTGAGTGTCTTTTAAACGTTGTTACAGGAGAGATGATGGGGGCAGGGTGGAGCAGTGGTAGAGTTGCTGCCTTACAGCGCCAGACACCGGGTTCTATCCTGACTAAGGGGGTTGTCTGTGCGGAGTTTGTATGTTCTCCCCGTGACCTGCGTGGGTTTTCTCCGGGTGTTCTGGTTATGGGGGGATTGCCGGTCGGCGCGGACTCGGTGGGCCGAAGGGCCTGTTTCCTTGCTGTATCTCCAAAGGCTGCTGTTCGTTTCAACATTGTATTAACTCGCATTGTGTTAGTGTATAAGAGCTTCAAGATCAACTGAATCCTTACAATGGGAGCAAAGTATGAACTGGAATTGCCATGCTGTTGACAGTGAGGTTGTCGGGTACTCTGAGGTATTTATAATTGGAGGTGATCAAAGCCCGGCAGGGATTCGCACGGTGGAACCTCTGTGTGACAATCAGCTACTGTGATGGTGAGAGCTGATTACTGATCAAAACACAGGCATAGCTTTGCTGTTCCCGATCCATCACCAACAGGTCACTGTCTTAAACTCGTATTATCTTTAAAAAAAAGAAAGTTTACAAACTTATTCAGGCATACAAAGTAGAGTTAAGAATCTGACAACATACAAAGTGGAGCTATTAGTTTTATGCTCCAGATGGAATAAATCAGCATCTGCCTTTGTTCTGTGTGGAGCTGCCTCACAGCACTAAACACAAGGCTAAATGATGAAAACTACTTAATCGCTCAGAACAGGAACAGCAATTGTGTTCCTGATTAAATGTGATGTATGTGCATGGGAGAGAATGTGTTCACACTGTCATTTAAAAAACATTGCACCCACAGACCTTGGTTTGAAAGCCACACATAAATCACAATGGGCTTCCCGTCACGGTCTATACCCTTTTTGACAGGTCAAAGATAAAGTATTCGGTCAGAAATACCCATGCAAAGATGCGCTGACCAGTTTTCAAATTCATTTTATCTTTCACGGTAGCATTAAAGGCCATCAAATTTTCACCCAGGGTCAGACCAATGATTCACACATGAGCAACCAAAAGACAATCGTCACTCTCCTCCAATGTGATCTTTTATTTCATTTCAAAAATTGTTTAAAAAGCATTTCATTTTTAACTCCGGTTATTTAAATGCAGTAGTAGGATCCCGACCTGAAACGTCACCTATCCATGTTCTCCAGAGATGCTGCCTGACCCGCTGAGTTACTCCAGCACTCTGTGAAACGTCACCTATCCATGTCTTTTAAAGATGCTGCCTGACCCGCTGAGTTACTCCAGCACTCTGTGAAACGTCACCTATCCATGTTCTCCACAGATGCTGCCTGACCCGCTGAGTTACTCCAGCACTCTGTGCCTTTTAAAAATTTTAATCCAGTGTTTTTGGAAAAAAACTCCCACGATATGAAACATAAAAACAGTCAGGAACGCCTTTGACAGTACAAGTTCACAAGGCATAGGAGCAGAAGTGGGCCATTCGGCCCATCGAATCTAATCTGCCGTTCAATCATGACTGATCTATCTTTCCCTCTCAACCACATTTTCCTGCCTTCTTCCAATAACCCCTGACACCCATGCTAGTCAAGAATCCATCAATCTTCACCTTAAAAATATCCATTGACGGCCTCCACAGCCTTCGGTGACAATGAATTTCACAGATTCACCACCCTCTGACTAAAGAAATTCCTCCTCATCTCCTTTCTAAAGGTAAATCCTTTAATTCTGAGGCTGTGCCCTCTGGTCCTAGACTCTCCCACTAGTGGAAACATCCTCTCCACATCCACTCTATTCAGGCCTTTCACTATCTGGTAAGTTTCAATGAGGTCCCCCCTCATCCTTCTAAACTCCAACGAGTGCAGGCCCAGTGCCGTCTTACAACCCAGTAAACTCAGGTAGCACACCTCACCTGGGCAGTGCACCTACAACCCAGTAAACGTAGGTAGCACACCTCACCTGGGCAGTGCACCTACAACCCAGTAAACGCAGGTAGCAGACCTCACCTGGGCAGTGCACCTACAACCCGGTAAACTCACACAGCACACCTCACTTGGGCAGTGCACCTACAAACCAGTAAACTCACTAGCACACCTCACCTGGGCAGTGCACCTACAACCCGGTAAACTCACACAGCACATCTCACCTGGGCAGTGCGCCTACAACCTAGTAAACTCACTAGCACACCTCACCTGGGCAACCCAGTAAACGCAGGTAGCACACCTCACCTGGCCTGTACACAAGTGTCGCCACGTTTCTGGCATCAAAGTTACGTCAGGAATGATGGGTGGCATCTAGTGTTAGATAAAGCTCCGACTTGTGGCTGTAAACATTCACCGCGTATAAACATTCAACGTACATTGATCAGTAAATAAACAACAGCACTGCAGAGCACACATTGATTTTAATCTACGTAATGGGAATCACGCCCCTGTGTGCACGGAGGTTGGGGATCCATGAGAATCAGTGCCACCCGCTGCCACTACATCCTCCACAAGAGCTATCACCACACTCCACAGAGCGCTGCACGGCGTCACTGGGGAGGTCATAAGGTCATAAGTGAGGATTAGGCCATTCGGCCCATCGAGTCTACTCCACCAGTCAATCATGGCTGATCTATCCCTCCCTCCTAACCCCATTCTCCTGCCTTCTCCCCATAACCCCTCACACCCGCACTAATCAAAAATCTATCTATCTCTGCCTTAAATATATCCACTGACTTGGTCTCCACAACCTTCTGTGGCAAAGAATTCCACAGATTCACCACCCTCTGACTAAAGAAATTCCTCCTCATCTTCTTTGTAAAGGAACATCCTTTAATTCTGAGGCTGTGGCCTCTAGTCCTCGACTCTTCCACTAGTGGAAACATCCTCTCCACATCCACTCTATCCAAGCCGCTCACTATTCTGTTTGTTTCAATGAGGTCTCCCCTTATTCGTCTAAACTCCAGCGAGTACAGGCCCAGTGCCGACAAACGCTCATCATACGTTAACCCACTCATTCCCGTGATCATTTTTGTAAACCTCCTCTGGACCCTCTCCAGGGCCAACACATCCTTCCTCAGATGTGGAGCCCAGAATTGCTTACGGTACTCCAAATGCGGCCTGACCAGCATCTTATAGAGCCTCAGCATTACACCCCTGTGCCCAGCATCTTATAGAGCCTCAGCATTACATCCCTGTGCCCAGCGCCTTATACAGCCTCAGCGTTACATCCCCGAGAGGGACTGCTCAACATCTCACCAGCAGAGCTAATGCTTCAAAGAATGTGAGAGTGAACCATCTTTGCAAATAGAAGGTATTTATTCACAAAATGCTGGAGTAACTCAGCAGGTCAGGCAGCATCTCAGGAGAGAAGGAATGGGTGACGTTTCGGGTCGAGACCCTTCTTCAGACTGATGTCAGGGGGGCGGGACAAAGGAAGGATATAGGTGGAGACAGGAAGATAGAGGGGATCTGGGAAGGTGGAGGGGAAGAGAGGGGTCAGAAGAACTATCTAAAGTTGGTCAAATAGCTCATCTGCTCATTGTGAGGAGAAAATATACACAACCAAAAAATGTTCCTTTCGATGTGGTCCAAGTGTGAGGTGACTTGAATCAGACTCAAGTGCAACAGGTAAGAATGGTGGAAGAAACATCAAGTATAAAGTTGGAAGTGACTTGGTAGAGTGTGAGGATTTTGTCATGTTTGACAAACATGTTGGATGACTGTCAGTGGGTGGAACCACTCAATATATTTGGGCGTAGGAAGGAACTGCAGATGCTGGTTTACACTGAAGGTAGACACAAAAATGCTGGAGTAACTCAGCAGGACAGGCAGCATCCCTGGAGAGAATGAATGGGCGATGTTTCAGGTCGACACCCATCTTGAGACTTGGGCTTGCTGGCACGAATGATACTCATGAGGCATTGTTATTGCTTCTCTTCCTTCTCAGACGACATGGCAAGGCGATATTTATAATCTGCATCGCGAGAGTGTAGAAAACTGAATGTATGATATGAGCAACTTCACACAATGAGATCTTTGTCCAAACACCGATATGAACCCAACAAGTAGAAACAGAAATGGTTCCAACGCCTGATCAAACCTGCTCTGTCGTTCAATAAGGTCTTGGTTGCTCAGATCTTGCCCCAACTCGACTTATTCCTCACTCATCTCTCTATTTATCAAACAGCGGGTAGTGCTGTTGCTCGCAGTGCCAGGCACCCAGATTCAATTCCAATTTTGGAAGCTGTTGATGTGGAGTTTGCACGTTCTCCGCCTGGCCACGTGGGGTTCTTGGTTCTTGGTCCTCCAAAATATTCCAAATGGAATTTAAACTGGAGTTTCCTCTGGTGCTCCACTTTGCTCCCACACTCCAAAGACGTGTGGGTTTATAGGTTAATTGGCCCTCTGTAAATTGCCCCTAGAGTGTAAAGAGTGGATGAGAAAGTGGGATAACATAGAACCAGTATGAACGTGTGATTGATGGTCGGCGTGGACTCGGTGGGCCGAATGGCCTGTTTCCATGCTATATCAATCAATCAAATCTCCTGGTTCAGCATTTCATCTGTCCCAGGTCCCCAGGTACATCCAGGTGTCCAGGTACATCCAGGTGTCCAGGTGCATCCAGGTGTACAGGTGCATCCAGGTGTCTAGGTACATCCCACCTGGCCCAAATCCCCAGGAACCTCCCTCCTGGTCCAGGTGTCCAGGCACATACCTCCTTAGCCAGTTGTCCAGGTACATTCGTCCTGGGCCAGTTGTCCAGGTACATCCCACCTGGCCCAAGTCCCCAGGTACATCCCACCTGGGCCAAGTGTCCATCAGGTACATCCCACCTGGGCCAGGTGTCTAGGTACATGCAGTGACAACCACTCCTCACCATGGCCCTGCCATGGGTTTAATGGTGGTCTCAACACTAACATGTTTGGAAGGGGGATTATACCCATGCCTCGTTCTTGCCCAGACCATGGTCATGCAGAGGGGATCGGCAGGTGTGTATCCACCCACCGAGAGCCTACTTGGCGGGCACACCATCTCCGTCACCATTTGTTGGAGCGTGGAGCTTCATGTATTGATCCAGCTCTGTGCTAAATCACCGACTGTCTGCAAGGCACATTAACTACAAGTTCAATTAGCTTCCCTGGGGTGGGGAGAATGGATAGATGCAAGCATACTCTTGGAATTAAAGTTCCATCAGAGAGTTGCCAGCAAATGCACGTGGGAGAGATCACTGCATAATGACTTATGTTCAGCTCTGACCCTCTCTCTGCAGCTGAATTACCCAAATTAATAACCACTCGGCAGCTAAGACAGCTCAACGTTTCCATGCGGGGATATAGGATGTCAGAGTATATTATAGGGGAGGAAAAGAATGTGGGCGTCTGGAATTAATTTGATGCCTAAAACTACCTGGTTGAGTAGGTAAATGAATGCATATTTGATATGATATGTTTTATAACACAATATACAATTGCAGGAATAGTAACGGTGAAAGAATCGCAAATAAAGCCACAAAGAGAGAGCGTTAAATAGGAAAGAAATAGTGGAATGATAAGGGGAAACCAACCACTTGCTCAAAATATCGCAGAAGCAGAGGAGATCGTCAAAGATGGAACCAGGCCGACTGTTCACAGGCAAACCAGGCACAGGCTGTTACAGATGCTGCAATGCAGAATGACCACCAAAGATGTGTCGACCCTCTCTGGAATCACCGATAAACTCCACCTTGGAAGATGTTAGCAACTGTGGGAGAGGGGGTGGGGGGTGGGTGGGGGGTGGGTGGGGGGGTGGGGGGGTGGGGGGAGGGTGTGTGGGGGGGGTGGGGGGGAGGAGGAGTGATGGCCAACATGGAGGAGCGGCAGCTGGGGAGAGAGGAGGGAGCCTCATGGTGACCGAGCGCGTCCTGTCGGTAGTGGTGGCCTGAGGCAAGCGCTGTCTCCAGGGGCTACAACGTGAGCCGCAGCAATAGCAATGTCACCGGACCGTGCGATGGGCAGAGAGGGGCTCGCTGGAGTAAGCCAGTGGCAGTGCCCCTGGTTCAAATGTGAAATGACACATGCTGGAGTAACTCAGCACACTGAATCAGTCTGAAGAAGGGTCTCAATGGTCAGGGAGAATGGTCGGCGTGGACTGGTAGGGCCGGACAGGCCTGTTTCCATGCTGTAGTTGTTATATGTTTGTTATTATATGTTAATGTCACCTATCCATGTTCTCCACAGATGCTGCCTGACTCGCTGAGTTACTCCAGCACTCTGTGAAACGACACAATAGACAATAGACAATAGACAATAGGTGCAGGAGTAGGCCATTCAGCCCTTCGAGCCAGCACCGCCATTCAATGCGATCATGGCTGATCACTCTCAATCAGTATCCCGTTCCTGCCTTCTCCCCATACCCCCTCACTCCGCTATCCTTAAGAGCTCTATCCAGCTCTCTCTTGAAAGCATCCAACGAACTGGCCTCCACTGCCTTCTGAGGCAGAGAATTCCACACCTTCACCACCCTCTGACTGAAAAAGTTCTTCCTCATCTCCGTTCTAAATGGCCTACCCCTTATTCTCAAACTGTGGCCCCTTGTTCTGGACTCCCCCAACATTGGGAACATGTTATCTGCCTCTAATGTGTCCAATCCCCTAATTATCTTATATGTTTCAATAAGATCCCCCCTCATCCTTCTAAATTCCAGTGTATACAAGCCCAATCGCTCCAGCCTTTCAACATACGACAGTCCCGCCATTCCGGGAATTAACCTAGTGAACCTACGCTGCACGCCCTCCATAGCAAGAATATCCTTCCTCAAATTTGGAGACCAAAACTGCACACAGTACTCCAGGTGCGGTCTCACCAGGGCCCGGTACAACTGTAGAAGGACCTCTTTGCTCCTATACTCAACTCCTCTTGTTACGAAGGCCAACATTCCATTGGCTTTCTTCACTGCCTGCTGAACCTGCATGCTTCCTTTCATTGACTGATGCACTAGGACACCCAGATCTCGTTGAACTCCCCCTCCTCCTAACTTGACACCATTCAGATAATAATCTGCCTTTCTATTCTTACTTCCAAAGTGAATAACCTCACACTTATCTACATTAAACTGCATCTGCCATGTATCCGCCCACTCACACAACCTGTCCAAGTCACCCTGCAGCCTTATTGCATCTTCCTCACAATTCACACTACCCCCCAACTTAGTATCATCTGCAAATTTGCTAATGGTACTTTTAATCCCTTCGTCTAAGTCATTAATGTATATCGTAAATAGCTGGGGTCCCAGCACCGAACCTTGCGGTACCCCACTGGTCACTGCCTGCCATTCCGAAAGGGACCCATTTATCCCCACTCTTTGCTTTCTGTCTGTCAACCAATTTTCTATCCATGTCAGTACCCTACCCCCAATACCATGTGCCCTAATTTTGCCCACTAATCTCCTATGTGGGACCTTGTCGAAGGCTTTCTGAAAGTCGAGGTACACCACATCCACTGACTCTCCCTTGTCAATTTTCCTAGTTACATCCTCAAAAAATTCCAGTAGATTTGTCAAGCATGATTTCCCCTTCGTAAATCCATGCTGACTCGGAATGATCCCGTTACTGCTATCCAAATGCTCAGCAATTTCGTCTTTTATAATTGACTCCAGCATCTTCCCCACCACTGATGTCAGACTAACTGGTCTATAATTACCCGTTTTCTCTCTCCCTCCTTTCTTAAAAAGTGGGATAACATTTGCTATTCTCCAATCCACAGGAACTGATCCTGAATCTATAGAACATTGAAAAATGATCTCCAATGCTTCCACTATTTCTAGAGCCACCTCCTTAAGTACTCTGGGATGCAGACCATCAGGCCCTGGGGATTTATCAGCCTTCAGTCCCATCAGTCTACCCAAAACCATTTCCTGCCTAATGTGGATTTCCTTCAGTTCCTCCATCACCCTAGGTTCTCCGGCCCCTAGAACATTTGGGAGATTGTGTGTATCTTCCTCAGTGAAGACAGATCCAAAGTAACGGTTTAACTCGTCTGCCATTTCTTTGTTCCCCATAATAAATTCCCCTGCTTCTGTCTTCAAGGGACCCACATTTGCCTTGACTATTTTTTTCCTCTTCACGTACCTAAAAAAACTTTTGCTATCCTCCTTTATGTTCTCCACAGATGCTGCCTGACCCGCTGAGTTACTCCAGCACTCTGTGAAACGTCACCTATCCATGTTCTCCACAGATGCTGCCTGACCTGCTGAGTTACTCTGGCACTCTGTGTCTTTTTGTGCATCTGCAGTCATTGTTTCGACTTTATACAATGATCATGTGTTACTCCGTTATAGTGGACAATCGGCAATGTCGGACACCATTCCTCTCTCGGGTCCGGTATAATGAGGGTTTACTGTACTAAGCAAGTGTAAAAATATGAAGCTTCCAATGAAGACCTTGGTTGGAGAACGTTGCCATTTTTAAGTTCTGGACGATTCATTGCTGACCCAGTGGCACATCGTGTTGGGCGTGTGGGTTATGCAGCTGCCAAGTTAATTTGGATAAACTGATTGAAAAGCCATTTCCCACCAAGAAGGTTTACGCTTCGAAACGCTTTTAAATGTAACATTTATTCTGGACAAGTCAGTGCACTGAAGGGAAAAGAAGACGTAGCAAAGGGAATATATAATGATAGAACAGTGCAAGGCCTTGACATTGACAGACAACAAACTGCAGGTGGTGGAACCTTGAGCAAAACACAGAGTGCTGGAGGAACTCAGGGGGTCAGGCAGCATCTGTGAAAATGGCTATTTGGTTGGGACACTTCTTAAGGTTCATTACGGGTCCCTATCCAAAATCTGTCTGTCCACTCCCTCCACAGATGCTGCCTGACCCACTGAGTTCCTCCAGCACTTTGTGTTTCACTCAGGACCTGATGTTATTGGAACCAGACTGATATCTACATGGTTCCCAAATCCAAAAGCATCCCACGTTCACTTGAATATTTAATGCCCTGTGGATAGGTTCAAAGGCTCTGGTCTCACAAATTACCATGAAAACATTCCCACACCAAGGCTGGTGGGAACTAGTTATTTGCAAAGTAGATGCAAGTTTCCTCTATTGTAACAACACGAACACTTAGAGACAGTATTTCCTGGCTCCAAAGGGTGGAAACGTATCATTCATATCAATGGAACAAGAGAGGAGAGAGTGCTATCATCCTACATACAAAACAGGTGCCCACGTACACACACATGGCACACAGACAATGAGCAGTGCAACATAACAACCCAGTATTAATTAGTCACTGGAGTATTTCTGCACAGTTCGTATGAAACTTTCATTTGCATCTCCTTTTAGGATTAAATATTTGTGCAAAATCTATCCCATCATCAGCTTCCTGTTTTCTTACAAAGGCTAAAAGATAGACAGGTTGCAATAGGTAACAAAATCAAATGGCTGGTGTCCAAGAGTTACGTTACAGCCTGCCATGGAGAGGCTGAATAAACGTCTGATGTTCCAAGTTTCAAAATGGCCCAAAACTTCTTTATTGGCAAATGATTTGAAAAAAACCTTTTGAATCCATCCTGGGTCCACTTTCATCTATTGGTTCACTCAAACGTGGCAACCTACAGGAGGGATTTTCAAAAGGAACAAAATGTCTTTTAACCAAAGCCAAGGCCATTGTGTTCCCAGCCTGCCTTACACTCTAGTCCATCGTGACCAGTCCCGTTGGCAATGCCTCGACTCAACAGAAGGCATTGGGCAGGTTGGATGGTCGTGGTCACTGTCCAAAAGCAGCAGAGAGAAGCAACACTCTGACCCACAACCCATCCGCCTGGAATCTCCATTCCCCGCAAGATGCAACTCCCTCTGCAAGAGGTCTCTCCAGTGGCCAACTGAATACTAATAAAACCAAACGCAGAACAGAAAGCACTTTAAACACCACAGGCAGTGCTGAAACATAACCCCGAGCGAGAATAAAGAGTCCCTGTGTTAGACATTTACAGGGAAATAGAAATCTAATCCCAGAACTTCAAAACCGCCCTGCCAACTGTTTGAATTGCAAAGGATGCTTTACACCCTGGCATGCATCTGCACTGCCGATCAAATCTGCATCTGAAAATGCGTCAAAGAGTTGTTGTTGTGTGGGGTGCCAGTCCAAGTTCACACAGACCTACGGAATAGCAAGATGCCAACTCCACAACCCCATGACTGCACTGGCAGCACAGACTCTTGGCAATGGACAGATACATGGGTAGGAAGCGTTTGGGCCAAATGCAGGCAAATGGCCCTGCCCAGAGAGCCAGCCTGGTCACATGGCCCTGCCCAGAGAGCCAGCCTGGTCACATGCACAAGGTGGGCTGAAGGGGCTGTTTCCCTGCTGAACTACTCTATGTCGCTGAAGGAAGAGGGTGTTATTGTCAGGCCTTCTACTCTCCACTCCTGTCCGGTAGAAGGTACAGAAGCTTGAAAGCATAAACCACCAGACTCAGGAACAACTTCTTCCCCTCTGTTATCAGGCTTCTGAATGGTCCTTCCATAAGCTCGGGTACTGTCCGATTCACCTCAACCCCATTGCGGACATTGGACTTTGTCTCTGGAACTGATGCACTACTGTGCTGAGAACTATATTCTGCACTCTGTCTCTGCCCCTTTGCTCCACCTATTGTACTTGAGTTTGACTTGATTGTATTTATGTGTGGTATATCTGATCTGTTTGGATAGCATGCAGAACAAAGCTTTTCACTGCACCTCGGTACAGGTGACAATAATAAACCTGAACTCATTCGATTGCTCAAATGGCCCTTGAGTTGCCTTCAATATGTTTTCCATTGAGTAATACAGTCTCCAAGAACTTCTCCTTCTCTTGGTTATCTTACCTGCAACTTCAACACCTGAAACTCTAATTGAACACACGTCAAACATCGGGTTTCTCAGAGACAGCCACATTTGCAAAGTTACTGGGTGTGAATGCAACCGTATGAAACAGCACTCATTGAAATTGTTTTCTATTTATGTTCGATGCACAAGTTCTCTGAATCAATGATTCCAGTAATGGTAAATGTGAATTCTCCATTATACTGAAGGCAAAGAGAAAGCAAGCTAATGGAACATGTTATTATATTTTTTAAATGCAGATTGCAGGCACCAGCGTTCAGAAAGGAACTGCAGGTCTTGGTTTATACCAGAAAAGGACACAAATTGCTGGGGTCTCTCAGCGGGTCAGGCATCAGCTCTGGAGACAAAGGTTGGGTGATGTTTCGGGTCGAGACCCTTCTTCAGACACCAGTTGTGCGTTTTATTTTACAGGAAAATTATTCAATTCCTGTTCTTTCATAATAAAATGTGGATATAAAAATCAGCTGCAAATAGTCAGCAAGTCAAGCTGCACCTCCACTTCCTTCTTCATACAAAGCAATTCTGATGAATAAAACTATTCATTTACCTTAAATTCTCCTTACAGAATTTGGAGTAACATCTTGAATGATCCGCTCCGCTATTCCAAATCACGAGACCACTCTGCCTGGGAAAACCGTGTAATACTTGGAGACACAAGGAACTGCAGATGCTGAAAACTTGAGCAAACCACAAAGTGCTGGAGGAACTCAACGGGACAAGCAGCATCTGTGGTAGGAATGGACAGACGACAGTCTTGGTTGGGACCCTTCTTGACAATGCTCATAATACGATGTCCCAAGAATGGTGATTGTTTGTGTGTATGCACGTGTCTGTGTTTATATACATATATATATATATATATATGATCTATATATATGTGTATTCATATGTGTATATATACGCACACACTGAACATTTGTTTCTCGTTTATTACATTGTTTACAGTGTGCTTTGTTTACATATTGTGTTGTGCTGCAGCCAGTAAGAATGTCATTGTTCTATCTGGGACATCTATATACTACAACTCTCGTTTGTTTGTTTGTTCATGAACTACAGCCAAAACGGTACACGATAGCGTGACAATTTTAGGCCCACCTTACTCACCGTCGTCCCTTTGGTGCTAATGGAAGAAGTTTCATTGAAATCAGTGTTATATTTTTTAAGTTATTCACATTTTAAAGTTTAAATCTATCTCCTAGGGAGGGAGGGGGGAGGGAGGGAGGGAGGGAGGGGGATGGAAGGGGGGGAGGGAGGGAGGGGGGAGGATAAGGAGGCTTGAGGGGGATGGAGTGGGGGGGAGGGGAAGGAGGGAGGGGAAGGGGAGGGGAGGGAGAGGGGGAGGGGGAGGGAGAGGTGGGGAGGGGGGGAGGAGAGGGTGCTGCACCAATGCAGGAGAGGTTTGGGCCCAATGGGTCCACTTGGTCTAGTATGAACTTCATCGTTCTGTTGTCGGTAATTACAGCGATTAGACAACGTTGAACTTTGGCCTCTGGTGTTGACAACGACAGAGTGTCCCCGATACAGGAGCGGTGGATCATCGATACCAACCCCATAACTTCCACATGCAATGGGCTTGGGCCACCAGTCAGTAGCATTGTTTAACTACAGGAAACACTGCCAGTTTTGGCCATCATAATGACCGCTAAATCCAGGCCTCAGCTTCAAAGTGGCATCAACACACAACCTGCATACTGAGCACTTTAAAAAAAATCTCAACAACAAAAAAAGTCTCAATTGGATTTGTCTCAAAGTGCTGAAATCCTTCAAACTCGGCTGTGCTCGCGCCTCTACTTCCTTAGAAGGCTTAGGTAGTTTGGCATGTCCCTTGCAACTCTCACCAACTTCTACACATGCACCGTAGAAAGCATTTCATCAGGAGGCATCTCAGCTTGGTTTGGGAACAGCTCCATCCAAAACCGCAAGAAATTGCAGCGAATTGTGGAAGCAGCCCGGACCATCACACAAACCAACCTCCCTTCCATTGACTCCATCTACACCTCACGCTGCCTCGGCAAGGCCAGCAGCCCAGACCATCGCACAAATCAACCTCCCTTCCATTGACTCCATCTACACCTCACGCTGCCTCGGCAAGGCCAGCAGCATAATCAAGGACCAGTCACACCCCGGCCACTCCCTCTTCTCCCCATCAGGCAAAAGGTACAGAAGTGTGAAAACGCACCCCTCCAGATTCAGGGACAGTTTCTTCCCAGCTGTTATGAGGCAACTGAACCATCCCACCACAACCAGAGAGCAGTGCTGAACTACTATCTACCTCATTGGTGACCCTCAGACTATCCTTGATCGGACTTTGCTGGCTTTACCTTGCACTAAATTATCATGTATCTGTACACTGTAAATGGCTCGATTATAATCATGCATTGTCTTTCTGCTGACTGAATAGCATGCAACAAAAGCTTTTCACTGTACCTCGGTACATGTGACAATAAACCAAACGACCTAACTAAAGTTCAACTTCATTTGTTTGGCAACATCACATCCCGCAATCTACACACTCTCATACACTTGCAAACGTTAAAAATTTGTAAGGGTACTCTACACACGTTCTTCCAAAACCCACTGTTACAATTAGATTCCAACACGTAACCTTCAGACTCTGAAAGGAAAGGAAGAGCATTGTGTATCGAGATAATTATGGGTTCAGTTTTAGTACCGGATGGTGGAGAATTAATCAGTTTACTTCCTCGCCCAACGTAAGATCATAGAATTGCTCACCGCAGTGGGTAAGACTGCATGGGATTGAAGGAGCCTATGCCTTAAAGGCATTCATGATTTATGATGTTAATTATCTGATGCTAATCAGGATTAATTTATTATCAGGTTCCTTCTGAAAATAATAACAGTCGTCCTGTCACTAAACAGCTACCGAGTATTGCAGACGTGTTTATATCATAACCACTGTTTATTAAATTTAGAACATGTTACATACAAGAAATAGAATAAAGGTGTTTCTTTCCTCAGTCAATCATTAGAATTTAATATTTGTTGTGCTTAAATTCACAACTATTAATGCTGCCCCTCCTCTGCCATGGAGCCAGAGTGATATCATGGACATCAACATCTCGACTGAAACAAAAATATATTTGGACCGCCTAGTCTCTTGGGCTTGCAGTTTATTTAACGCTCTACCCTGATTGGTTTGCAACATTACGGAAAGAGGTATATAATTCAGAAAGCACTCTCAGACCATGAAGAAACAATTTAAAA